>NW_027442347.1:0-132512 GCF_048569485.1 Anomaloglossus baeobatrachus
AGATAACCAAACAAAACTTTTAGTGGATTTCTACTTATTTTATTAAATATCATCTCCACCAAACAGGACAAGCTTGCATCTGTTATAGTTTTGGAGAAAAATGTGTTCATTTCATGTATGCGCGAAATGCCTTAAAAATGGCTTTAAAATGGATTTGGAGCATGGAGACGATTATCTCGGGATTGCAAGATAACCAAACAAAACTTTTAGTGGATTTCTACTTATTTTATTAAATATCATCTCCACCAAACAGGACAAGCTTGCATCTGTTATAGTTTTGGAGAAAAATGTGTTCATTTCATGTATGCGCGAAATGCCTTACAAATGGCTTTAAAATGGATTTGGAGCATGGAGACGATTATCTCGGGATTGCAAGATAACCAAACAAAACTTTTAGTGGATTTCTACTTATTTTATTAAATATCATCTCCACCAAACAGGACAAGCTTGCATCTGTTATAGTTTTGGAGAAAAATGTGTTCATTTCATGTATGCGCGAAATGCCTTAAAAATGGCTTTAAAATGGATTTGGAGCATGGAGACGATTATCTCGGGATTGCAAGATAACCAAACAAAACTTTTAGTGGATTTCTACTTATTTTATTAAATATCATCTCCACCAAACAGGACAAGCTTGCATCTGTTATAGTTTTGGAGAAAAATGTGTTCATTTCATGTATGCGCGAAATGCCTTAAAAATGGCTTTAAAATGGATTTGGAGCATGGAGACGATTATCTCGGGATTGCAAGATAACCAAACAAAACTTTTAGTGGATTTCTACTTATTTATTAAATATCATCTCCACCAAACAGGACAAGCTTGCATCTGTTATAGTTTTGGAGAAAAATGTGTTCATTTCATGTATGCGCGAAATGCCTTAAAAATGGCTTTAAAATGGATTTGGAGCATGGAGACGATTATCTCGGGATTGCAATATAACCAAACAAAACTTTTAGTGGATTTCTACTTATTTTATTAAATATCATCTCCACCAAACAGGACAAGCTTGCATCTGTTATAGTTTTGGAGAAAAATGTGTTCATTTCATGTATGCGCGAAATGCCTTAACAATGGCTTTAAAATGGATTTGGAGCATGGAGACGATTATCTCGGGATTGCAAGATAACCAAACAAAACTTTTAGTGGATTTCTACTTATTTTATTAAATATCATCTCCACCAAACAGGACAAGCTTGCATCTGTTATAGTTTTGGAGAAAAATGTGTTCATTTCATGTATGCGCGAAATGCCTTAAAAATGGCTTTAAAATGGATTTGGAGCATGGAGACGATTAATCTCGGGATTGCAAGATAACCAAACAAAACTTTTAGTGGATTTCTACTTATTTTATTAAATATCATCTCCACCAAACAGGACAAGCTTGCATCTGTTATAGTTTTGGAGAAAAATGTGTTCATTTCATGTATGCGCGAAATGCCTTAAAAATGGCTTTAAAATGGATTTGGAGCATGGAGACGATTATCTCGGGATTGCAAGATAACCAAACAAAACTTTTAGTGGATTTCTACTTATTTTATTAAATATCATCTCCACCAAACAGGACAAGCTTGCATCTGTTATAGTTTTGGAGAAAAATGTGTTCATTTCATGTATGCGCGAAATGCCTTAAAAATGGCTTTAAAATGGATTTGGAGCATGGAGACGATTATCTCGGATTGCAATATAACCAAACAAAACTTTTAGTGGATTTCTACTTATTTTATTAAATATCATCTCCACCAAACAGGACAAGCTTGCATCTGTTATAGTTTTGGAGAAAAATGTGTTCATTTCATGTATGCGCGAAATGCCTTAAAAATGGCTTTAAAATGGATTTGGAGCATGGAGACGATTATCTCGGGATTGCAAGATAACCAAACAAAACTTTTAGTGGATTTCTACTTATTTTATTAAATATCATCTCCACCAAACAGGACAAGCTTGCATCTGTTATAGTTTTGGAGAAAAATGTGTTCATTTCATGTATGCGCGAAATGCCTTAAAAATGGCTTTAAAATGGATTTGGAGCATGGAGACGATTATCTCGGGATTGCAAGATAACCAAACAAAACTTTTAGTGGATTTCTACTTATTTTATTAAATATCATCTCCACCAAACAGGACAAGCTTGCATCTGTTATAGTTTTGGAGAAAAATGTGTTCATTTCATGTATGCGCGAAATGCCTTAAAAATGGCTTTAAAATGGATTTGGAGCATGGAGACGATTATCTCGGGATTGCAAGATAACCAAACAAAACTTTTAGTGGATTTCTACTTATTTTATTAAATATCATCTCCACCAAACAGGACAAGCTTGCATCTGTTATAGTTTTGGAGAAAAATGTGTTCATTTCATGTATGCGCGAAATGCCTTAAAAATGGCTTTAAAATGGATTTGGAGCATGGAGACGATTATCTCGGGATTGCAATATAACCAAACAAAACTTTTAGTGGATTTCTACTTATTTTATTAAATATCATCTCCACCAAACAGGACAAGCTTGCATCTGTTATAGTTTTGGAGAAAAATGTGTTCATTTCATGTATGCGCGAAATGCCTTAAAAATGGCTTTAAAATGGATTTGGAGCATGGAGACGATTATCTCGGGATTGCAAGATAACCAAACAAAACTTTTAGTGGATTTCTACTTATTTTATTAAATATCATCTCCACCAAACAGGACAAGCTTGCATCTGTTATAGTTTTGGAGAAAAATGTGTTCATTTCATGTATGCGCGAAATGCCTTAAAAATGGCTTTAAAATGGATTTGGAGCATGGAGACGATTATCTCGGGATTGCAAGATAACCAAACAAAACTTTTAGTGGATTTCTACTTATTTTATTAAATATCATCTCCACCAAACAGGACAAGCTTGCATCTGTTATAGTTTTGGAGAAAAATGTGTTCATTTCATGTATGCGCGAAATGCCTTAAAAATGGCTTTAAAATGGATTTGGAGCATGGAGACGATTATCTCGGGATTGCAAGATAACCAACAAAACTTTTAGTGGATTTCTACTTATTTTATTAAATATCATCTCCACCAAACAGGACAAGCTTGCATCTGTTATAGTTTTGGAGAAAAATGTGTTCATTTCATGTATGCGCGAAATGCCTTAAAAATGGCTTTAAAATGGATTTGGAGCATGGAGACGATTATCTCGGGATTGCAAGATAACCAAACAAAACTTTTAGTGGATTTCTACTTATTTTATTAAATATCATCTCCACCAAACAGGACAAGCTTGCATCTGTTATAGTTTTGGAGAAAAATGTGTTCATTTCATGTATGCGCGAAATGCCTTAAAAATGGCTTTAAAATGGATTTGGAGCATGGAGACGATTATCTCGGGATTGCAAGATAACCAAACAAAACTTTTAGTGGATTTCTACTTATTTTATTAAATATCATCTCCACCAAACAGGACAAGCTTGCATCTGTTATAGTTTTGGAGAAAAATGTGTTCATTTCATGTATGCGCGAAATGCCTTAAAAATGGCTTTAAAATGGATTTGGAGCATGGAGACGATTATCTCGGGATTGCAAGATAACCAAACAAAACTTTTAGTGGATTTCTACTTATTTTATTAAATATCATCTCCACCAAACAGGACAAGCTTGCATCTGTTATAGTTTTGGAGAAAAATGTGTTCATTTCATGTATGCGCGAAATGCCTTAAAAATGGCTTTAAAATGGATTTGGAGCATGGAGACGATTATCTCGGGATTGCAAGATAACCAAACAAAACTTTTAGTGGATTTCTACTTATTTTATTAAATATCATCTCCACCAAACAGGACAAGCTTGCATCTGTTATAGTTTTGGAGAAAAATGTGTTCATTTCATGTATGCGCGAAATGCCTTAAAAATGGCTTTAAAATGGATTTGGAGCATGGAGACGATTATCTCGGGATTGCAAGATAACCAAACAAAACTTTTAGTGGATTTCTACTTATTTTATTAAATATCATCTCCACCAAACAGGACAAGCTTGCATCTGTTATAGTTTTGGAGAAAAATGTGTTCATTTCATGTATGCGCGAAATGCCTTAAAAATGGCTTTAAAATGGATTTGGAGCATGGAGACGATTATCTCGGGATTGCAAGATAACCAAACAAAACTTTTAGTGGATTTCTACTTATTTTATTAAATATCATCTCCACCAAACAGGACAAGCTTGCATCTGTTATAGTTTTGGAGAAAAATGTGTTCATTTCATGTATGCGCGAAATGCCTTAAAAATGGCTTTAAAATGGATTTGGAGCATGGAGACGATTATCTCGGGATTGCAAGATAACCAAACAAAACTTTTAGTGGATTTCTACTTATTTTATTAAATATCATCTCCACCAAACAGGACAAGCTTGCATCTGTTATAGTTTTGGAGAAAAATGTGTTCATTTCATGTATGCGCGAAATGCCTTAAAAATGGCTTTAAAATGGATTTGGAGCATGGAGACGATTATCTCGGGATTGCAAGATAACCAAACAAAACTTTTAGTGGATTTCTACTTATTTTATTAAATATCATCTCCACCAAACAGGACAAGCTTGCATCTGTTATAGTTTTGGAGAAAAATGTGTTCATTTCATGTATGCGCGAAATGCCTTAAAAATGGCTTTAAAATGGATTTGGAGCATGGAGACGATTATCTCGGGATTGCAAGATAACCAAACAAAACTTTTAGTGGATTTCTACTTATTTTATTAAATATCATCTCCACCAAACAGGACAAGCTTGCATCTGTTATAGTTTTGGAGAAAAATGTGTTCATTTCATGTATGCGCGAAATGCCTTAAAAATGGCTTTAAAATGGATTTGGAGCATGGAGACGATTATCTCGGGATTGCAAGATAACCAAACAAAACTTTTAGTGGATTTCTACTTATTTTATTAAATATCATCTCCACCAAACAGGACAAGCTTGCATCTGTTATAGTTTTGGAGAAAAATGTGTTCATTTCATGTATGCGCGAAATGCCTTAAAAATGGCTTTAAAATGGATTTGGAGCATGGAGACGATTATCTCGGGATTGCAAGATAACCAAACAAAACTTTTAGTGGATTTCTACTTATTTTATTAAATATCATCTCCACCAAACAGGACAAGCTTGCATCTGTTATAGTTTTGGAGAAAAATGTGTTCATTTCATGTATGCGCGAAATGCCTTAAAATGGCTTTAAAATGGATTTGGAGCATGGAGACGATTATCTCGGGATTGCAAGATAACCAAACAAAACTTTTAGTGGATTTCTACTTATTTTATTAAATATCATCTCCACCAAACAGGACAAGCTTGCATCTGTTATAGTTTTGGAGAAAAATGTGTTCATTTCATGTATGCGCGAAATGCCTTAAAAATGGCTTTAAAATGGATTTGGAGCATGGAGACGATTATCTCGGGATTGCAATATAACCAAACAAAACTTTTAGTGGATTTCTACTTATTTTATTAAATATCATCTCCACCAAACAGGACAAGCTTGCATCTGTTATAGTTTTGGAGAAAAATGTGTTCATTTCATGTATGCGCGAAATGCCTTAAAAATGGCTTTAAAATGGATTTGGAGCATGGAGACGATTATCTCGGGATTGCAAGATAACCAAACAAAACTTTTAGTGGATTTCTACTTATTTTATTAAATATCATCTCCACCAAACAGGACAAGCTTGCATCTGTTATAGTTTTGGAGAAAAATGTGTTCATTTCATGTATGCGCGAAATGCCTTAAAAATGGCTTTAAAATGGATTTGGAGCATGGAGACGATTATCTCGGGATTGCAAGATAACCAAACAAAACTTTTAGTGGATTTCTACTTATTTTATTAAATATCATCTCCACCAAACAGGACAAGCTTGCATCTGTTATAGTTTTGGAGAAAAATGTGTTCATTTCATGTATGCGCGAAATGCCTTAAAAATGGCTTTAAAATGGATTTGGAGCATGGAGACGATTATCTCGGGATTGCAAGATAACCAAACAAAACTTTTAGTGGATTTCTACTTATTTTATTAAATATCATCTCCACCAAACAGGACAAGCTTGCATCTGTTATAGTTTTGGAGAAAAATGTGTTCATTTCATGTATGCGCGAAATGCCTTAAAAATGGCTTTAAAATGGATTTGGAGCATGGAGACGATTATCTCGGGATTGCAAGATAACCAAACAAAACTTTTAGTGGATTTCTACTTATTTTATTAAATATCATCTCCACCAAACAGGACAAGCTTGCATCTGTTATAGTTTTGGAGAAAAATGTGTTCATTTCATGTATGCGCGAAATGCCTTAAAAATGGCTTTAAAATGGATTTGGAGCATGGAGACGATTATCTCGGGATTGCAAGATAACCAAACAAAACTTTTAGTGGATTTCTACTTATTTTATTAAATATCATCTCCACCAAACAGGACAAGCTTGCATCTGTTATAGTTTTGGAGAAAAATGTGTTCATTTCATGTATGCGCGAAATGCCTTAAAATGGCTTTAAAATGGATTTGGAGCATGGAGACGATTATCTCGGGATTGCAAGATAACAAACAAAACTTTTAGTGGATTTCTACTTATTTTATTAAATATCATCTCCACCAAACAGGACAAGCTTGCATCTGTTATAGTTTTGGAGAAAAATGTGTTCATTTCATGTATGCGCGAAATGCCTTAAAAATGGCTTTAAAATGGATTTGGAGCATGGAGACGATTATCTCGGGATTGCAAGATAACCAAACAAAACTTTTAGTGGATTTCTACTTATTTTATTAAATATCATCTCCACCAAACAGGACAAGCTTGCATCTGTTATAGTTTTGGAGAAAAATGTGTTCATTTCATGTATGCGCGAAATGCCTTAAAATGGCTTTAAAATGGATTTGGAGCATGGAGACGATTATCTCGGGATTGCAAGATAACCAAACAAAACTTTTAGTGGATTTCTACTTATTTTATTAAATATCATCTCCACCAAACAGGACAAGCTTGCATCTGTTATAGTTTTGGAGAAAAATGTGTTCATTTCATGTATGCGCGAAATGCCTTAAAAATGGCTTTAAAATGGATTTGGAGCATGGAGACGATTATCTCGGGATTGCAAGATAACCAAACAAAACTTTTAGTGGATTTCTACTTATTTTATTAAATATCATCTCCACCAAACAGGACAAGCTTGCATCTGTTATAGTTTTGGAGAAAAATGTGTTCATTTCATGTATGCGCGAAATGCCTTAAAAATGGCTTTAAAATGGATTTGGAGCATGGAGACGATTATCTCGGGATTGCAAGATAACCAAACAAAACTTTTAGTGGATTTCTACTTATTTTATTAAATATCATCTCCACCAAACAGGACAAGCTTGCATCTGTTATAGTTTTGGAGAAAAATGTGTTCATTTCATGTATGCGCGAAATGCCTTAAAAATGGCTTTAAAATGGATTTGGAGCATGGAGACGATTATCTCGGGATTGCAAGATAACCAAACAAAACTTTTAGTGGATTTCTACTTATTTTATTAAATATCATCTCCACCAAACAGGACAAGCTTGCATCTGTTATAGTTTTGGAGAAAAATGTGTTCATTTCATGTATGCGCGAAATGCCTTAAAAATGGCTTTAAAATGGATTTGGAGCATGGAGACGATTATCTCGGGATTGCAAGATAACCAAACAAAACTTTTAGTGGATTTCTACTTATTTTATTAAATATCATCTCCACCAAACAGGACAAGCTTGCATCTGTTATAGTTTTGGAGAAAAATGTGTTCATTTCATGTATGCGCGAAATGCCTTAAAAATGGCTTTAAAATGGATTTGGAGCATGGAGACGATTATCTCGGGATTGCAAGATAACCAAACAAAACTTTTAGTGGATTTCTACTTATTTTATTAAATATCATCTCCACCAAACAGGACAAGCTTGCATCTGTTATAGTTTTGGAGAAAAATGTGTTCATTTCATGTATGCGCGAAATGCCTTAAAAATGGCTTTAAAATGGATTTGGAGCATGGAGACGATTATCTCGGGATTGCAAGATAACCAAACAAAACTTTTAGTGGATTTCTACTTATTTTATTAAATATCATCTCCACCAAACAGGACAAGCTTGCATCTGTTATAGTTTTGGAGAAAAATGTGTTCATTTCATGTATGCGCGAAATGCCTTAAAAATGGCTTTAAAATGGATTTGGAGCATGGAGACGATTATCTCGGGATTGCAAGATAACCAAACAAAACTTTTAGTGGATTTCTACTTATTTTATTAAATATCATCTCCACCAAACAGGACAAGCTTGCATCTGTTATAGTTTTGGAGAAAAATGTGTTCATTTCATGTATGCGCGAAATGCCTTAAAAATGGCTTTAAAATGGATTTGGAGCATGGAGACGATTATCTCGGGATTGCAAGATAACCAAACAAAACTTTTAGTGGATTTCTACTTATTTTATTAAATATCATCTCCACCAAACAGGACAAGCTTGCATCTGTTATAGTTTTGGAGAAAAATGTGTTCATTTCATGTATGCGCGAAATGCCTTAAAAATGGCTTTAAAATGGATTTGGAGCATGGAGACGATTATCTCGGGATTGCAAGATAACCAAACAAAACTTTTAGTGGATTTCTACTTATTTTATTAAATATCATCTCCACCAAACAGGACAAGCTTGCATCTGTTATAGTTTTGGAGAAAAATGTGTTCATTTCATGTATGCGCGAAATGCCTTAAAAATGGCTTTAAAATGGATTTGGAGCATGGAGACGATTATCTCGGGATTGCAAGATAACCAAACAAAACTTTTAGTGGATTTCTACTTATTTTATTAAATATCATCTCCACCAAACAGGACAAGCTTGCATCTGTTATAGTTTTGGAGAAAAATGTGTTCATTTCATGTATGCGCGAAATGCCTTAAAAATGGCTTTAAAATGGATTTGGAGCATGGAGACGATTATCTCGGGATTGCAAGATAACCAAACAAACTTTTAGTGGATTTCTACTTATTTTATTAAATATCATCTCCACCAAACAGGACAAGCTTGCATCTGTTATAGTTTTGGAGAAAAATGTGTTCATTTCATGTATGCGCGAAATGCCTTAAAAATGGCTTTAAAATGGATTTGGAGCATGGAGACGATTATCTCGGGATTGCAAGATAACCAAACAAAACTTTTAGTGGATTTCTACTTATTTTATTAAATATCATCTCCACCAAACAGGACAAGCTTGCATCTGTTATAGTTTTGGAGAAAAATGTGTTCATTTCATGTATGCGCGAAATGCCTTAAAAATGGCTTTAAAATGGATTTGGAGCATGGAGACGATTATCTCGGGATTGCAAGATAACCAAACAAAACTTTTAGTGGATTTCTACTTATTTTATTAAATATCATCTCCACCAAACAGGACAAGCTTGCATCTGTTATAGTTTTGGAGAAAAATGTGTTCATTTCATGTATGCGCGAAATGCCTTAAAAATGGCTTTAAAATGGATTTGGAGCATGGAGACGATTATCTCGGGATTGCAAGATAACCAAACAAAACTTTTAGTGGATTTCTACTTATTTTATTAAATATCATCTCCACCAAACAGGACAAGCTTGCATCTGTTATAGTTTTGGAGAAAAATGTGTTCATTTCATGTATGCGCGAAATGCCTTAAAAATGGCTTTAAAATGGATTTGGAGCATGGAGACGATTATCTCGGGATTGCAAGATAACCAAACAAAACTTTTAGTGGATTTCTACTTATTTTATTAAATATCATCTCCACCAAACAGGACAAGCTTGCATCTGTTATAGTTTTGGAGAAAAATGTGTTCATTTCATGTATGCGCGAAATGCCTTAAAAATGGCTTTAAAATGGATTTGGAGCATGGAGACGATTATCTCGGGATTGCAAGATAACCAAACAAAACTTTTAGTGGATTTCTACTTATTTTATTAAATATCATCTCCACCAAACAGGACAAGCTTGCATCTGTTATAGTTTTGGAGAAAAATGTGTTCATTTCATGTATGCGCGAAATGCCTTAAAAATGGCTTTAAAATGGATTTGGAGCATGGAGACGATTATCTCGGGATTGCAAGATAACCAAACAAAACTTTTAGTGGATTTCTACTTATTTTATTAAATATCATCTCCACCAAACAGGACAAGCTTGCATCTGTTATAGTTTTGGAGAAAAATGTGTTCATTTCATGTATGCGCGAAATGCCTTAAAAATGGCTTTAAAATGGATTTGGAGCATGGAGACGATTATCTCGGGATTGCAAGATAACCAAACAAAACTTTTAGTGGATTTCTACTTATTTTATTAAATATCATCTCCACCAAACAGGACAAGCTTGCATCTGTTATAGTTTTGGAGAAAAATGTGTTCATTTCATGTATGCGCGAAATGCCTTAAAAATGGCTTTAAAATGGATTTGGAGCATGGAGACGATTATCTCGGGATTGCAATATAACCAAACAAAACTTTTAGTGGATTTCTACTTATTTTATTAAATATCATCTCCACCAAACAGGACAAGCTTGCATCTGTTATAGTTTTGGAGAAAAATGTGTTCATTTCATGTATGCGCGAAATGCCTTAAAAATGGCTTTAAAATGGATTTGGAGCATGGAGACGATTATCTCGGGATTGCAAGATAACCAAACAAAACTTTTAGTGGATTTCTACTTATTTTATTAAATATCATCTCCACCAAACAGGACAAGCTTGCATCTGTTATAGTTTTGGAGAAAAATGTGTTCATTTCATGTATGCGCGAAATGCCTTAAAAATGGCTTTAAAATGGATTTGGAGCATGGAGACGATTATCTCGGGATTGCAAGATAACCAAACAAAACTTTTAGTGGATTTCTACTTATTTTATTAAATATCATCTCCACCAAACAGGACAAGCTTGCATCTGTTATAGTTTTGGAGAAAAATGTGTTCATTTCATGTATGCGCGAAATGCCTTAAAAATGGCTTTAAAATGGATTTGGAGCATGGAGACGATTATCTCGGGATTGCAAGATAACCAAACAAAACTTTTAGTGGATTTCTACTTATTTTATTAAATATCATCTCCACCAAACAGGACAAGCTTGCATCTGTTATAGTTTTGGAGAAAAATGTGTTCATTTCATGTATGCGCGAAATGCCTTAAAAATGGCTTTAAAATGGATTTGGAGCATGGAGACGATTATCTCGGGATTGCAAGATAACCAAACAAAACTTTTAGTGGATTTCTACTTATTTTATTAAATATCATCTCCACCAAACAGGACAAGCTTGCATCTGTTATAGTTTTGGAGAAAAATGTGTTCATTTCATGTATGCGCGAAATGCCTTAAAAATGGCTTTAAAATGGATTTGGAGCATGGAGACGATTATCTCGGGATTGCAAGATAACCAAACAAAACTTTTAGTGGATTTCTACTTATTTTATTAAATATCATCTCCACCAAACAGGACAAGCTTGCATCTGTTATAGTTTTGGAGAAAAATGTGTTCATTTCATGTATGCGCGAAATGCCCTAAAAATGGCTTTAAAATGGATTTGGAGCATGGAGACGATTATCTCGGGATTGCAAGATAACCAAACAAAACTTTTAGTGGATTTCTACTTATTTTATTAAATATCATCTCCACCAAACAGGACAAGCTTGCATCTGTTATAGTTTTGGAGAAAAATGTGTTCATTTCATGTATGCGCGAAATGCCTTAAAAATGGCTTTAAAATGGATTTGGAGCATGGAGACGATTATCTCGGGATTGCAAGATAACCAAACAAAACTTTTAGTGGATTTCTACTTATTTTATTAAATATCATCTCCACCAAACAGGACAAGCTTGCATCTGTTATAGTTTTGGAGAAAAATGTGTTCATTTCATGTATGCGCGAAATGCCTTAAAAATGGCTTTAAAATGGATTTGGAGCATGGAGACGATTATCTCGGGATTGCAATATAACCAAACAAAACTTTTAGTGGATTTCTACTTATTTTATTAAATATCATCTCCACCAAACAGGACAAGCTTGCATCTGTTATAGTTTTGGAGAAAAATGTGTTCATTTCATGTATGCGCGAAATGCCTTAAAAATGGCTTTAAAATGGATTTGGAGCATGGAGACGATTATCTCGGGATTGCAAGATAACCAAACAAAACGTTTAGTGGATTTCTACTTATTTTATTAAATATCATCTCCACCAAACAGGACAAGCTTGCATCTGTTATAGTTTTGGAGAAAAATGTGTTCATTTCATGTATGCGCGAAATGCCTTAAAAATGGCTTTAAAATGGATTTGGAGCATGGAGACGATTATCTCGGGATTGCAAGATAACCAAACAAAACTTTTAGTGGATTTCTACTTATTTTATTAAATATCATGTCCACCAAACAGGACAAGCTTGCATCTGTTATAGTTTTGGAGAAAAATGTGTTCATTTCATGTATGCGCGAAATGCCTTAAAAATAGCTTTAAAATGGATTTGGAGCATGGAGACGATTATCTCGGGATTGCAAGATAACCAAACAAAACTTTTAGTGGATTTCTACTTATTTTATTAAATATCATCTCCACCAAACAGGACAAGCTTGCATGTGTTATAGTTTTGGAGAAAAATGTGTTCATTTCATGTATGTGCAAAATGCCTTTGAAATGGCTTTAAAATGGATTTGGAGCATGGAGACGATTATCTCGGGATTGCAAGATAACCAAAAAAAACTTTTAGTGGATTTCTACTTATTTTATTAAATATCATCTCCACCAAACAGGACAAGCTTGCATCTGTTATAGTTTTGGAGAAAAATGTGTTCATTTCATGTATGCGCGAAATGCCTTAAAAATGGCTTTAAAATGGATTTGGAGCATGGAGACGATTATCTCGGGATTGCAAGATAACCAAACAAAACTTTTAGTGGATTTCTACTTATTTTATTAAATATCATCTCCACCAAACAGGACAAGCTTGCATCTGTTATAGTTTTGGAGAAAAATGTGTTCATTTCATGTATGCGCGAAATGCCTTAAAAATGGCTTTAAAATGGATTTGGAGCATGGAGACGATTATCTCGGGATTGCAAGATAACCAAACAAAACTTTTAGTGGATTTCTACTTATTTTATTAAATATCATCTCCACCAAACAGGACAAGCTTGCATCTGTTATAGTTTTGGAGAAAAATGTGTTCATTTCATGTATGCGCGAAATGCCTTAAAAATGGCTTTAAAATGGATTTGGAGCATGGAGACGATTATCTCGGGATTGCAAGATAACCAAACAAAACTTTTAGTGGATTTCTACTTATTTTATTAAATATCATCTCCACCAAACAGGACAAGCTTGCATGTGTTATAGTTTTGGAGAAAAATGTGTTCATTTCATGTATGCGCAAAATGCCTTTGAAATGGCTTTAAAATGGATTTGGAGCATGGAGACGATTATCTCAGGATGGCAATATAAACAAACGAAACTTTTAGTAGATTTCTACTTATTTTATTAAATATTATCTCCACCAAACAGGACAAGCTTGCATCTGTTATAGTTTTGGAGAAAAATGTGTTCATTTCATGTATGCGCGAAATGCCTTAAAAAATGGCTTTAAAATGGATTTGGAGCATGGAGACGATTATCTCGGGATTGCAAGATAACCAAACAAAACTTTTAGTGGATTTCTACTTATTTTAATAAATATCATCTCCACCAAACAGGACAAGCTTGCATCTGTTATAGTTTTGGAGAAAAATGTGTTCATTTCATGTATGCGCGAAATGCCTTAAAAATGGCTTTAAAATGGATTTGGAGCATGGAGACGATTATCTCGGGATTGCAAGATAACCAAACAAAACTTTTAGTGGATTTCTACTTATTTTATTAAATATCATCTCCACCAAACAGGACAAGCTTGCATCTGTTATAGTTTTGGAGAAAAATGTGTTCATTTCATGTATGCGCGAAATGCCTTAAAAATGGCTTTAAAATGGATTTGGAGCATGGAGACGATTATCGCGGGATTGCAAGATATTCAAACAAAACTTTTAGTGGATTTCTACTTATTTTATTAAATATCATCTCCACCAAACAGGACAAGCTTGCATGTGTTATAGTTTTGGAGAAAAATGTGTTCATTTCATGTATGCGCAAAATGCCTTTGAAATGGCTTTAAAATGGATTTGGAGCATGGAGACGATTATCTCAGGATGGCAATATAAACAAACGAAACTTTTAGTAGATTTCTACTTATTTTATTAAATATTATCTCCACCAAACAGGACAAGCTTGCATCTGTTATAGTTTTGGAGAAAAATGTGTTCATTTCATGTATGCGCGAAATGCCTTAAAAAATGGCTTTAAAATGGATTTGGAGCATGGAGACGATTATCTCGGGATTGCAAGATAACCAAACAAAACTTTTAGTGGATTTCTACTTATTTTAATAAATATCATCTCCACCAAACAGGACAAGCTTGCATCTGTTATAGTTTTGGAGAAAAATGTGTTCATTTCATGTATGCGCGAAATGCCTTAAAAATGGCTTTAAAATGGATTTGGAGCATGGAGACGATTATCTCGGGATTGCAAGATAACCAAACAAAACTTTTAGTGGATTTCTACTTATTTTATTAAATATCATCTCCACCAAACAGGACAAGCTTGCATCTGTTATAGTTTTGGAGAAAAATGTGTTCATTTCATGTATGCGCGAAATGCCTTAAAAATGGCTTTAAAATGGATTTGGAGCATGGAGACGATTATCTCGGGATTGCAAGATAACCAAACAAAACTTTTAGTGGATTTCTACTTATTTTATTAAATATCATCTCCACCAAACAGGACAAGCTTGCATCTGTTATAGTTTTGGAGAAAAATGTGTTCATTTCATGTATGCGCGAAATGCCTTAAAAATGGCTTTAAAATGGATTTGGAGCATGGAGACGATTATCTCGGGATTGCAAGATAACCAAACAAAACTTTTAGTGGATTTCTACTTATTTTATTAAATATCATCTCCACCAAACAGGACAAGCTTGCATCTGTTATAGTTTTGGAGAAAAATGTGTTCATTTCATGTATGCGCGAAATGCCTTAAAAATGGCTTTAAAATGGATTTGGAGCATGGAGACGATTATCTCGGGATTGCAAGATAACCAAACAAAACTTTTAGTGGATTTCTACTTATTTTATTAAATATCATCTCCACCAAACAGGACAAGCTTGCATCTGTTATAGTTTTGGAGAAAAATGTGTTCATTTCATGTATGCGCGAAATGCCTTAAAAATGGCTTTAAAATGGATTTGGAGCATGGAGACGATTATCTCGGGATTGCAAGATAACCAAACAAAACTTTTAGTGGATTTCTACTTATTTTATTAAATATCATCTCCACCAAACAGGACAAGCTTGCATCTGTTATAGTTTTGGAGAAAAATGTGTTCATTTCATGTATGCGCGAAATGCCTTAAAAATGGCTTTAAAATGGATTTGGAGCATGGAGACGATTATCTCGGGATTGCAAGATAACCAAACAAAACGTTTAGTGGATTTCTACTTATTTTATTAAATATCATCTCCACCAAACAGGACAAGCTTGCATCTGTTATAGTTTTGGAGAAAAATGTGTTCATTTCATGTATGCGCGAAATGCCTTAAAAATGGCTTTAAAATGGATTTGGAGCATGGAGACGATTATCTCGGGATTGCAATATAACCAAACAAAACTTTTAGTGGATTTCTACTTATTTTATTAAATATCATCTCCACCAAACAGGACAAGCTTGCATCTGTTATAGTTTTGGAGAAAAATGTGTTCATTTCATGTATGCGCGAAATGCCTTAAAAATGGCTTTAAAATGGATTTGGAGCATGGAGACGATTATCTCGGGATTGCAAGATAACCAAACAAAACTTTTAGTGGATTTCTACTTATTTTATTAAATATCATCTCCACCAAACAGGACAAGCTTGCATCTGTTATAGTTTTGGAGAAAAATGTGTTCATTTCATGTATGCGCGAAATGCCTTAAAAATGGCTTTAAAATGGATTTGGAGCATGGAGACGATTATCTCGGGATTGCAAGATAACCAAACAAAACTTTTAGTGGATTTCTACTTATTTTATTAAATATCATCTCCACCAAACAGGACAAGCTTGCATCTGTTATAGTTTTGGAGAAAAATGTGTTCATTTCATGTATGCGCGAAATGCCTTAAAAATGGCTTTAAAATGGATTTGGAGCATGGAGACGATTATCTCGGGATTGCAAGATAACCAAACAAAACTTTTAGTGGATTTCTACTTATTTTATTAAATATCATCTCCACCAAACAGGACAAGCTTGCATGTGTTATAGTTTTGGAGAAAAATGTGTTCATTTCATGTATGTGCAAAATGCCTTTGAAATGGCTTTAAAATGGATTTGGAGCATGGAGACGATTATCTCGGGATTGCAAGATAACCAAAAAAAACTTTTAGTGGATTTCTACTTATTTTATTAAATATCATCTCCACCAAACAGGACAAGCTTGCATCTGTTATAGTTTTGGAGAAAAATGTGTTCATTTCATGTATGCGCGAAATGCCTTAAAAATGGCTTTAAAATGGATTTGGAGCATGGAGACGATTATCTCGGGATTGCAAGATAACCAAACAAAACTTTTAGTGGATTTCTACTTATTTTATTAAATATCATCTCCACCAAACAGGACAAGCTTGCATCTGTTATAGTTTTGGAGAAAAATGTGTTCATTTCATGTATGCGCGAAATGCCTTAAAAATGGCTTTAAAATGGATTTGGAGCATGGAGACGATTATCTCGGGATTGCAAGATAACCAAACAAAACTTTTAGTGGATTTCTACTTATTTTATTAAATATCATCTCCACCAAACAGGACAAGCTTGCATCTGTTATAGTTTTGGAGAAAAATGTGTTCATTTCATGTATGCGCGAAATGCCTTAAAAATGGCTTTAAAATGGATTTGGAGCATGGAGACGATTATCTCGGGATTGCAAGATAACCAAACAAAACTTTTAGTGGATTTCTACTTATTTTATTAAATATCATCTCCACCAAACAGGACAAGCTTGCATGTGTTATAGTTTTGGAGAAAAATGTGTTCATTTCATGTATGCGCAAAATGCCTTTGAAATGGCTTTAAAATGGATTTGGAGCATGGAGACGATTATCTCAGGATGGCAATATAAACAAACGAAACTTTTAGTAGATTTCTACTTATTTTATTAAATATTATCTCCACCAAACAGGACAAGCTTGCATCTGTTATAGTTTTGGAGAAAAATGTGTTCATTTCATGTATGCGCGAAATGCCTTAAAAAATGGCTTTAAAATGGATTTGGAGCATGGAGACGATTATCTCGGGATTGCAAGATAACCAAACAAAACTTTTAGTGGATTTCTACTTATTTTAATAAATATCATCTCCACCAAACAGGACAAGCTTGCATCTGTTATAGTTTTGGAGAAAAATGTGTTCATTTCATGTATGCGCGAAATGCCTTAAAAATGGCTTTAAAATGGATTTGGAGCATGGAGACGATTATCTCGGGATTGCAAGATAATCAAACAAAACTTTTAGTGGATTTCTACTTATTTTATTAAATATCATCTCCACCAAACAGGACAAGCTTGCATCTGTTATAGTTTTGGAGAAAAATGTGTTCATTTCATGTATGCGCGAAATGCCTTAAAAATGGCTTTAAAATGGATTTGGAGCATGGAGACGATTATCTCGGGATTGCAAGATAACCAAACAAAACTTTTAGTGGATTTCTACTTATTTTATTAAATATCATCTCCACCAAACAGGACAAGCTTGCATGTGTTATAGTTTTGGAGAAAAATGTGTTCATTTCATGTATGCGCAAAATGCCTTTGAAATGGCTTTAAAATGGATTTGGAGCATGGAGACGATTATCTCAGGATGGCAATATAAACAAACGAAACTTTTAGTAGATTTCTACTTATTTTATTAAATATTATCTCCACCAAACAGGACAAGCTTGCATCTGTTATAGTTTTGGAGAAAAATGTGTTCATTTCATGTATGCGCGAAATGCCTTAAAAATGGCTTTAAAATGGATTTGGAGCATGGAGACGATTATCTCGGGATTGCAAGATAACCAAACAAAACTTTTAGTGGATTTCTACTTATTTTATTAAATATCATCTCCACCAAACAGGACAAGCTTGCATCTGTTATAGTTTTGGAGAAAAATGTGTTCATTTCATGTATGCGCGAAATGCCTTAAAAATGGCTTTAAAATGGATTTGGAGCATGGAGACGATTATCTCGGGATTGCAAGATAACCAAACAAAACTTTTAGTGGATTTCTACTTATTTTATTAAATATCATCTCCACCAAACAGGACAAGCTTGCATGTGTTATAGTTTTGGAGAAAAATGTGTTCATTTCATGTATGCGCAAAATGCCTTTGAAATGGCTTTAAAATGGATTTGGAGCATGGAGACGATTATCTCAGGATGGCAATATAAACAAACGAAACTTTTAGTAGATTTCTACTTATTTTATTAAATATTATCTCCACCAAACAGGACAAGCTTGCATCTGTTATAGTTTTGGAGAAAAATGTGTTCATTTCATGTATGCGCGAAATGCCTTAAAAATGGCTTTAAAATGGATTTGGAGCATGGAGACGATTATCTCGGGATTGCAAGATAACCAAACAAAACTTTTAGTGGATTTCTACTTATTTTATTAAATATCATCTCCACCAAACAGGACAAGCTTGCATCTGTTATAGTTTTGGAGAAAAATGTGTTCATTTCATGTATGCGCGAAATGCCTTAAAAATGGCTTTAAAATGGATTTGGAGCATGGAGACGATTATCTCGGGATTGCAAGATAACCAAACAAAACTTTTAGTGGATTTCTACTTATTTTATTAAATATCATCTCCACCAAACAGGACAAGCTTGCATGTGTTATAGTTTTGGAGAAAAATGTGTTCATTTCATGTATGCGCAAAATGCCTTTGAAATGGCTTTAAAATGGATTTGGAGCATGGAGACGATTATCTCAGGATGGCAATATAAACAAACGAAACTTTTAGTAGATTTCTACTTATTTTATTAAATATTATCTCCACCAAACAGGACAAGCTTGCATCTGTTATAGTTTTGGAGAAAAATGTGTTCATTTCA
Source organism: Anomaloglossus baeobatrachus (assembly GCF_048569485.1). Taxonomy (NCBI): domain Eukaryota; kingdom Metazoa; phylum Chordata; class Amphibia; order Anura; family Aromobatidae; genus Anomaloglossus; species Anomaloglossus baeobatrachus. The sequence continues at coordinate 19,185 of NW_027442347.1, forward strand.
TGTATGCGCGAAATGCCTTAAAAATGGCTTTAAAATGGATTTGGAGCATGGAGACGATTATCTCGGGATTGCAAGATAACCAAACAAAACTTTTAGTGGATTTCTACTTATTTTATTAAATATCATCTCCACCAAACAGGACAAGCTTGCATCTGTTATAGTTTTGGAGAAAAATGTGTTCATTTCATGTATGCGCGAAATGCCTTAAAAATGGCTTTAAAATGGATTTGGAGCATGGAGACGATTATCTCGGGATTGCAAGATAACCAAACAAAACTTTTAGTGGATTTCTACTTATTTTATTAAATATCATCTCCACCAAACAGGACAAGCTTGCATCTGTTATAGTTTTGGAGAAAAATGTGTTCATTTCATGTATGCGCGAAATGCCTTAAAAATGGCTTTAAAATGGATTTGGAGCATGGAGACGATTATCTCGGGATTGCAAGATAACCAAACAAAACTTTTAGTGGATTTCTACTTATTTTATTAAATATCATCTCCACCAAACAGGACAAGCTTGCATGTGTTATAGTTTTGGAGAAAAATGTGTTCATTTCATGTATGCGCAAAATGCCTTAAAAATGGCTTTAAAATGGATTTGGAGCATGGAGACGATTATCTCGGGATTGCAAGATAACCAAACAAAACTTTTAGTGGATTTCTACTTATTTTATTAAATATCATCTCCACCAAACAGGACAAGCTTGCATCTGTTATAGTTTTGGAGAAAAATGTGTTCATTTCATGTATGCGCGAAATGCCTTAAAAATGGCTTTAAAATGGATTTGGAGCATGGAGACGATTATCTCGGGATTGCAAGATAACCAAACAAAACTTTTAGTGGATTTCTACTTATTTTATTAAATATCATCTCCACCAAACAGGACAAGCTTGCATGTGTTATAGTTTTGGAGAAAAATGTGTTCATTTCATGTATGCGCAAAATGCCTTTGAAATGGCTTTAAAATGGATTTGGAGCATGGAGACGATTATCTCAGGATGGCAATATAAACAAACGAAACTTTTAGTAGATTTCTACTTATTTTATTAAATATTATCTCCACCAAACAGGACAAGCTTGCATGTGTTATAGTTTTGGAGAAAAATGTGTTCATTTCATGTATGCGCAAAATGCCTTTGAAATGGCTTTAAAATGGATTTGGAGCATGGAGACGATTATCTCAGGATGGCAATATAAACAAACGAAACTTTTAGTAGATTTCTACTTATTTTAATAAATATCATCTCCACCAAACAGGACAAGCTTGCATCTGTTATAGTTTTGGAGAAAAATGTGTTCATTTCATGTATGCGCGAAATGCCTTAAAAATGGCTTTAAAATGGATTTGGAGCATGGAGACGATTATCTCGGGATTGCAAGATAACCAAACAAAACTTTTAGTGGATTTCTACTTATTTTATTAAATATCATCTCCACCAAACAGGACAAGCTTGCATGTGTTATAGTTTTGGAGAAAAATGTGTTCATTTCATGTATGCGCAAAATGCCTTTGAAATGGCTTTAAAATGGATTTGGAGCATGGAGACGATTATCTCGGGATTGCAAGATAACCAAAAAAAACTTTTAGTGGATTTCTACTTATTTTATTAAATATCATCTCCACCAAACAGGACAAGCTTGCATCTGTTATAGTTTTGGAGAAAAATGTGTTCATTTCATGTATGCGCGAAATGCCTTAAAAATGGCTTTAAAATGGATTTGGAGCATGGAGACGATTATCTCGGGATTGCAAGATAACCAAACAAAACTTTTAGTGGATTTCTACTTATTTTATTAAATATCATCTCCACCAAACAGGACAAGCTTGCATCTGTTATAGTTTTGGAGAAAAATGTGTTCATTTCATGTATGCGCGAAATGCCTTAAAAATGGCTTTAAAATGGATTTGGAGCATGGAGACGATTATCTCGGGATTGCAAGATAACCAAACAAAACTTTTAGTGGATTTCTACTTATTTTATTAAATATCATCTCCACCAAACAGGACAAGCTTGCATCTGTTATAGTTTTGGAGAAAAATGTGTTCATTTCATGTATGCGCGAAATGCCTTAAAAATGGCTTTAAAATGGATTTGGAGCATGGAGACGATTATCTCGGGATTGCAAGATAACCAAACAAAACTTTTAGTGGATTTCTACTTATTTTATTAAATATCATCTCCACCAAACAGGACAAGCTTGCATGTGTTATAGTTTTGGAGAAAAATGTGTTCATTTCATGTATGCGCAAAATGCCTTTGAAATGGCTTTAAAATGGATTTGGAGCATGGAGACGATTATCTCAGGATGGCAATATAAACAAACGAAACTTTTAGTAGATTTCTACTTATTTTATTAAATATTATCTCCACCAAACAGGACAAGCTTGCATCTGTTATAGTTTTGGAGAAAAATGTGTTCATTTCATGTATGCGCGAAATGCCTTAAAAAATGGCTTTAAAATGGATTTGGAGCATGGAGACGATTATCTCGGGATTGCAAGATAACCAAACAAAACTTTTAGTGGATTTCTACTTATTTTAATAAATATCATCTCCACCAAACAGGACAAGCTTGCATCTGTTATAGTTTTGGAGAAAAATGTGTTCATTTCATGTATGCGCGAAATGCCTTAAAAATGGCTTTAAAATGGATTTGGAGCATGGAGACGATTATCTCGGGATTGCAAGATAACCAAACAAAACTTTTAGTGGATTTCTACTTATTTTATTAAATATTATCTCCACCAAACAGGACAAGCTTGCATGTGTTATAGTTTTGGAGAAAAATGTGTTCATTTCATGTATGCGCAAAATGCCTTTGAAATGGCTTTAAAATGGATTTGGAGCATGGAGACGATTATCTCAGGATGGCAATATAAACAAACGAAACTTTTAGTAGATTTCTACTTATTTTAATAAATATCATCTCCACCAAACAGGACAAGCTTGCATCTGTTATAGTTTTGGAGAAAAATGTGTTCATTTCATGTATGCGCGAAATGCCTTAAAAATGGCTTTAAAATGGATTTGGAGCATGGAGACGATTATCTCGGGATTGCAAGATAACCAAACAAAACTTTTAGTGGATTTCTACTTATTTTATTAAATATCATCTCCACCAAACAGGACAAGCTTGCATGTGTTATAGTTTTGGAGAAAAATGTGTTCATTTCATGTATGCGCAAAATGCCTTTGAAATGGCTTTAAAATGGATTTGGAGCATGGAGACGATTATCTCGGGATTGCAAGATAACCAAAAAAAACTTTTAGTGGATTTCTACTTATTTTATTAAATATCATCTCCACCAAACAGGACAAGCTTGCATCTGTTATAGTTTTGGAGAAAAATGTGTTCATTTCATGTATGCGCGAAATGCCTTAAAAATGGCTTTAAAATGGATTTGGAGCATGGAGACGATTATCTCGGGATTGCAAGATAACCAAACAAAACTTTTAGTGGATTTCTACTTATTTTATTAAATATCATCTCCACCAAACAGGACAAGCTTGCATCTGTTATAGTTTTGGAGAAAAATGTGTTCATTTCATGTATGCGCGAAATGCCTTAAAAATGGCTTTAAAATGGATTTGGAGCATGGAGACGATTATCTCGGGATTGCAAGATAACCAAACAAAACTTTTAGTGGATTTCTACTTATTTTATTAAATATCATCTCCACCAAACAGGACAAGCTTGCATCTGTTATAGTTTTGGAGAAAAATGTGTTCATTTCATGTATGCGCGAAATGCCTTAAAAATGGCTTTAAAATGGATTTGGAGCATGGAGACGATTATCTCGGGATTGCAAGATAACCAAACAAAACTTTTAGTGGATTTCTACTTATTTTATTAAATATCATCTCCACCAAACAGGACAAGCTTGCATGTGTTATAGTTTTGGAGAAAAATGTGTTCATTTCATGTATGCGCAAAATGCCTTTGAAATGGCTTTAAAATGGATTTGGAGCATGGAGACGATTATCTCAGGATGGCAATATAAACAAACGAAACTTTTAGTAGATTTCTACTTATTTTATTAAATATTATCTCCACCAAACAGGACAAGCTTGCATCTGTTATAGTTTTGGAGAAAAATGTGTTCATTTCATGTATGCGCGAAATGCCTTAAAAAATGGCTTTAAAATGGATTTGGAGCATGGAGACGATTATCTCGGGATTGCAAGATAACCAAACAAAACTTTTAGTGGATTTCTACTTATTTTAATAAATATCATCTCCACCAAACAGGACAAGCTTGCATCTGTTATAGTTTTGGAGAAAAATGTGTTCATTTCATGTATGCGCGAAATGCCTTAAAAATGGCTTTAAAATGGATTTGGAGCATGGAGACGATTATCTCGGGATTGCAAGATAACCAAACAAAACTTTTAGTGGATTTCTACTTATTTTATTAAATATCATCTCCACCAAACAGGACAAGCTTGCATCTGTTATAGTTTTGGAGAAAAATGTGTTCATTTCATGTATGCGCGAAATGCCTTAAAAATGGCTTTAAAATGGATTTGGAGCATGGAGACGATTATCTCGGGATTGCAAGATAACCAAACAAAACTTTTAGTGGATTTCTACTTATTTTATTAAATATCATCTCCACCAAACAGGACAAGCTTGCATGTGTTATAGTTTTGGAGAAAAATGTGTTCATTTAATGTATGCGCAAAATGCCTTTGAAATGGCTTTAAAATGGATTTGGAGCATGGAGACGATTATCTCAGGATGGCAATATAAACAAACGAAACTTTTAGTAGATTTCTACTTATTTTATTAAATATTATCTCCACCAAACAGGACAAGCTTGCATCTGTTATAGTTTTGGAGAAAAATGTGTTCATTTCATGTATGCGCGAAATGCCTTAAAAATGGCTTTAAAATGGATTTGGAGCATGGAGACGATTATCTCGGGATTGCAAGATAACCAAACAAAACTTTTAGTGGATTTCTACTTATTTTATTAAATATCATCTCCACCAAACAGGACAAGCTTGCATCTGTTATAGTTTTGGAGAAAAATGTGTTCATTTCATGTATGCGCGAAATGCCTTAAAAATGGCTTTAAAATGGATTTGGAGCATGGAGACGATTATCTCGGGATTGCAAGATAACCAAACAAAACTTTTAGTGGATTTCTACTTATTTTATTAAATATCATCTCCACCAAACAGGACAAGCTTGCATCTGTTATAGTTTTGGAGAAAAATGTGTTCATTTCATGTATGCGCGAAATGCCTTAAAAATGGCTTTAAAATGGATTTGGAGCATGGAGACGATTATCTCGGGATTGCAAGATAACCAAACAAAACTTTTAGTGGATTTCTACTTATTTTATTAAATATCATCTCCACCAAACAGGACAAGCTTGCATGTGTTATAGTTTTGGAGAAAAATGTGTTCATTTAATGTATGCGCAAAATGCCTTTGAAATGGCTTTAAAATGGATTTGGAGCATGGAGACGATTATCTCAGGATGGCAATATAAACAAACGAAACTTTTAGTAGATTTCTACTTATTTTATTAAATATTATCTCCACCAAACAGGACAAGCTTGCATCTGTTATAGTTTTGGAGAAAAATGTGTTCATTTCATGTATGCGCGAAATGCCTTAAAAATGGCTTTAAAATGGATTTGGAGCATGGAGACGATTATCTCGGGATTGCAAGATAACCAAACAAAACTTTTAGTGGATTTCTACTTATTTTATTAAATATCATCTCCACCAAACAGGACAAGCTTGCATCTGTTATAGTTTTGGAGAAAAATGTGTTCATTTCATGTATGCGCGAAATGCCTTAAAAATGGCTTTAAAATGGATTTGGAGCATGGAGACGATTATCTCGGGATTGCAAGATAACCAAACAAAACTTTTAGTGGATTTCTACTTATTTTATTAAATATCATCTCCACCAAACAGGACAAGCTTGCATCTGTTATAGTTTTGGAGAAAAATGTGTTCATTTCATGTATGCGCGAAATGCCTTAAAAATGGCTTTAAAATGGATTTGGAGCATGGAGACGATTATCTCGGGATTGCAAGATAACCAAACAAAACTTTTAGTGGATTTCTACTTATTTTATTAAATATCATCTCCACCAAACAGGACAAGCTTGCATCTGTTATAGTTTTGGAGAAAAATGTGTTCATTTCATGTATGCGCGAAATGCCTTAAAAATGGCTTTAAAATGGATTTGGGGCATGGAGACGATTATCTCGGGATTGCAAGATAAGCAAACAAAACTTTTAGTGGATTTCTACTTATTTTATTAAATATCATCTCCACCAAACAGGACAAGCTTGCATCTGTTATAGTTTTGGAGAAAAATGTGTTCATTTCATGTATGCGCGAAATGCCTTAAAAATGGCTTTAAAATGGATTTGGAGCATGGAGACGATTATCTCGGGATTGCAATATAACCAAACAAAACTTTTAGTGGATTTCTACTTATTTTATTAAATATCATCTCCACCAAACAGGACAAGCTTGCATCTGTTATAGTTTTGGAGAAAAATGTGTTCATTTCATGTATGCGCGAAATGCCTTAAAAAATGGCTTTAAAATGGATTTGGAGCATGGAGACGATTATCTCGGGATTGCAAGATAACCAAACAAAACTTTTAGTGGATTTCTACTTATTTTAATAAATATCATCTCCACCAAACAGGACAAGCTTGCATCTGTTATAGTTTTGGAGAAAAATGTGTTCATTTCATGTATGCGCGAAATGCCTTAAAAATGGCTTTAAAATGGATTTGGAGCATGGAGACGATTATCTCGGGATTGCAAGATAACCAAACAAAACTTTTAGTGGATTTCTACTTATTTTATTAAATATCATCTCCACCAAACAGGACAAGCTTGCATCTGTTATAGTTTTGGAGAAAAATGTGTTCATTTCATGTATGCGCGAAATGCCTTAAAAATGGCTTTAAAATGGATTTGGAGCATGGAGACGATTATCTCGGGATTGCAAGATAACCAAACAAAACTTTTAGTGGATTTCTACTTATTTTATTAAATATCATCTCCACCAAACAGGACAAGCTTGCATGTGTTATAGTTTTGGAGAAAAATGTGTTCATTTCATGTATGCGCAAAATGCCTTTGAAATGGCTTTAAAATGGATTTGGAGCATGGAGACGATTATCTCAGGATGGCAATATAAACAAACGAAACTTTTAGTAGATTTCTACTTATTTTATTAAATATTATCTCCACCAAACAGGACAAGCTTGCATCTGTTATAGTTTTGGAGAAAAATGTGTTCATTTCATGTATGCGCGAAATGCCTTAAAAATGGCTTTAAAATGGATTTGGAGCATGGAGACGATTATCTCGGGATTGCAAGATAACCAAACAAAACTTTTAGTGGATTTCTACTTATTTTATTAAATATCATCTCCACCAAACAGGACAAGCTTGCATCTGTTATAGTTTTGGAGAAAAATGTGTTCATTTCATGTATGCGCGAAATGCCTTAAAAATGGCTTTAAAATGGATTTGGAGCATGGAGACGATTATCTCGGGATTGCAAGATAACCAAACAAAACTTTTAGTGGATTTCTACTTATTTTATTAAATATCATCTCCACCAAACAGGACAAGCTTGCATCTGTTATAGTTTTGGAGAAAAATGTGTTCATTTCATGTATGCGCGAAATGCCTTAAAAATGGCTTTAAAATGGATTTGGAGCATGGAGACGATTATCTCGGGATTGCAAGATAACCAAACAAAACTTTTAGTGGATTTCTACTTATTTTATTAAATATCATCTCCACCAAACAGGACAAGCTTGCATCTGTTATAGTTTTGGAGAAAAATGTGTTCATTTCATGTATGCGCGAAATGCCTTAAAAATGGCTTTAAAATGGATTTGGGGCATGGAGACGATTATCTCGGGATTGCAAGATAAGCAAACAAAACTTTTAGTGGATTTCTACTTATTTTATTAAATATCATCTCCACCAAACAGGACAAGCTTGCATCTGTTATAGTTTTGGAGAAAAATGTGTTCATTTCATGTATGCGCGAAATGCCTTAAAAATGGCTTTAAAATGGATTTGGAGCATGGAGACGATTATCTCGGGATTGCAATATAACCAAACAAAACTTTTAGTGGATTTCTACTTATTTTATTAAATATCATCTCCACCAAACAGGACAAGCTTGCATCTGTTATAGTTTTGGAGAAAAATGTGTTCATTTCATGTATGCGCGAAATGCCTTAAAAATGGCTTTAAAATGGATTTGGAGCATGGAGACGATTATCTCGGGATTGCAAGATAACCAAACAAAACTTTTAGTGGATTTCTACTTATTTTATTAAATATCATCTCCACCAAACAGGACAAGCTTGCATCTGTTATAGTTTTGGAGAAAAATGTGTTCATTTCATGTATGCGCGAAATGCCTTAAAAATGGCTTTAAAATGGATTTGGAGCATGGAGACGATTATCTCGGGATTGCAAGATAACCAAACAAAACTTTTAGTGGATTTCTACTTATTTTATTAAATATCATCTCCACCAAACAGGACAAGCTTGCATCTGTTATAGTTTTGGAGAAAAATGTGTTCATTTCATGTATGCGCGAAATGCCTTAAAAATGGCTTTAAAATGGATTTGGAGCATGGAGACGATTATCTCGGGATTGCAAGATAACCAAACAAAACTTTTAGTGGATTTCTACTTATTTTATTAAATATCATCTCCACCAAACAGGACAAGCTTGCATCTGTTATAGTTTTGGAGAAAAATGTGTTCATTTCATGTATGCGCGAAATGCCTTAAAAATGGCTTTAAAATGGATTTGGAGCATGGAGACGATTATCTCGGGATTGCAAGATAACCAAACAAAACTTTTAGTGGATTTCTACTTATTTTATTAAATATCATCTCCACCAAACAGGACAAGCTTGCATGTGTTATAGTTTTGGAGAAAAATGTGTTCATTTCATGTATGCGCAAAATGCCTTTGAAATGGCTTTAAAATGGATTTGGAGCATGGAGACGATTATCTCAGGATGGCAATATAAACAAACGAAACTTTTAGTAGATTTCTACTTATTTTATTAAATATTATCTCCACCAAACAGGACAAGCTTGCATCTGTTATAGTTTTGGAGAAAAATGTGTTCATTTCATGTATGCGCGAAATGCCTTAAAAAATGGCTTTAAAATGGATTTGGAGCATGGAGACGATTATCTCGGGATTGCAAGATAACCAAACAAAACTTTTAGTGGATTTCTACTTATTTTAATAAATATCATCTCCACCAAACAGGACAAGCTTGCATCTGTTATAGTTTTGGAGAAAAATGTGTTCATTTCATGTATGCGCGAAATGCCTTAAAAATGGCTTTAAAATGGATTTGGAGCATGGAGACGATTATCTCGGGATTGCAAGATAACCAAACAAAACTTTTAGTGGATTTCTACTTATTTTATTAAATATCATCTCCACCAAACAGGACAAGCTTGCATCTGTTATAGTTTTGGAGAAAAATGTGTTCATTTCATGTATGCGCGAAATGCCTTAAAAATGGCTTTAAAATGGATTTGGAGCATGGAGACGATTATCTCGGGATTGCAAGATAACCAAACAAAACTTTTAGTGGATTTCTACTTATTTTATTAAATATCATCTCCACCAAACAGGACAAGCTTGCATGTGTTATAGTTTTGGAGAAAAATGTGTTCATTTAATGTATGCGCAAAATGCCTTTGAAATGGCTTTAAAATGGATTTGGAGCATGGAGACGATTATCTCAGGATGGCAATATAAACAAACGAAACTTTTAGTAGATTTCTACTTATTTTATTAAATATTATCTCCACCAAACAGGACAAGCTTGCATCTGTTATAGTTTTGGAGAAAAATGTGTTCATTTCATGTATGCGCGAAATGCCTTAAAAATGGCTTTAAAATGGATTTGGAGCATGGAGACGATTATCTCGGGATTGCAAGATAACCAAACAAAACTTTTAGTGGATTTCTACTTATTTTATTAAATATCATCTCCACCAAACAGGACAAGCTTGCATCTGTTATAGTTTTGGAGAAAAATGTGTTCATTTCATGTATGCGCGAAATGCCTTAAAAATGGCTTTAAAATGGATTTGGAGCATGGAGACGATTATCTCGGGATTGCAAGATAACCAAACAAAACTTTTAGTGGATTTCTACTTATTTTATTAAATATCATCTCCACCAAACAGGACAAGCTTGCATCTGTTATAGTTTTGGAGAAAAATGTGTTCATTTCATGTATGCGCGAAATGCCTTAAAAATGGCTTTAAAATGGATTTGGAGCATGGAGACGATTATCTCGGGATTGCAAGATAACCAAACAAAACTTTTAGTGGATTTCTACTTATTTTATTAAATATCATCTCCACCAAACAGGACAAGCTTGCATGTGTTATAGTTTTGGAGAAAAATGTGTTCATTTAATGTATGCGCAAAATGCCTTTGAAATGGCTTTAAAATGGATTTGGAGCATGGAGACGATTATCTCAGGATGGCAATATAAACAAACGAAACTTTTAGTAGATTTCTACTTATTTTATTAAATATTATCTCCACCAAACAGGACAAGCTTGCATCTGTTATAGTTTTGGAGAAAAATGTGTTCATTTCATGTATGCGCGAAATGCCTTAAAAATGGCTTTAAAATGGATTTGGAGCATGGAGACGATTATCTCGGGATTGCAAGATAACCAAACAAAACTTTTAGTGGATTTCTACTTATTTTATTAAATATCATCTCCACCAAACAGGACAAGCTTGCATCTGTTATAGTTTTGGAGAAAAATGTGTTCATTTCATGTATGCGCGAAATGCCTTAAAAATGGCTTTAAAATGGATTTGGAGCATGGAGACGATTATCTCGGGATTGCAAGATAACCAAACAAAACTTTTAGTGGATTTCTACTTATTTTATTAAATATCATCTCCACCAAACAGGACAAGCTTGCATCTGTTATAGTTTTGGAGAAAAATGTGTTCATTTCATGTATGCGCGAAATGCCTTAAAAATGGCTTTAAAATGGATTTGGAGCATGGAGACGATTATCTCGGGATTGCAAGATAACCAAACAAAACTTTTAGTGGATTTCTACTTATTTTATTAAATATCATCTCCACCAAACAGGACAAGCTTGCATCTGTTATAGTTTTGGAGAAAAATGTGTTCATTTCATGTATGCGCGAAATGCCTTAAAAATGGCTTTAAAATGGATTTGGGGCATGGAGACGATTATCTCGGGATTGCAAGATAAGCAAACAAAACTTTTAGTGGATTTCTACTTATTTTATTAAATATCATCTCCACCAAACAGGACAAGCTTGCATCTGTTATAGTTTTGGAGAAAAATGTGTTCATTTCATGTATGCGCGAAATGCCTTAAAAATGGCTTTAAAATGGATTTGGAGCATGGAGACGATTATCTCGGGATTGCAATATAACCAAACAAAACTTTTAGTGGATTTCTACTTATTTTATTAAATATCATCTCCACCAAACAGGACAAGCTTGCATCTGTTATAGTTTTGGAGAAAAATGTGTTCATTTCATGTATGCGCGAAATGCCTTAAAAAATGGCTTTAAAATGGATTTGGAGCATGGAGACGATTATCTCGGGATTGCAAGATAACCAAACAAAACTTTTAGTGGATTTCTACTTATTTTAATAAATATCATCTCCACCAAACAGGACAAGCTTGCATCTGTTATAGTTTTGGAGAAAAATGTGTTCATTTCATGTATGCGCGAAATGCCTTAAAAATGGCTTTAAAATGGATTTGGAGCATGGAGACGATTATCTCGGGATTGCAAGATAACCAAACAAAACTTTTAGTGGATTTCTACTTATTTTATTAAATATCATCTCCACCAAACAGGACAAGCTTGCATCTGTTATAGTTTTGGAGAAAAATGTGTTCATTTCATGTATGCGCGAAATGCCTTAAAAATGGCTTTAAAATGGATTTGGAGCATGGAGACGATTATCTCGGGATTGCAAGATAACCAAACAAAACTTTTAGTGGATTTCTACTTATTTTATTAAATATCATCTCCACCAAACAGGACAAGCTTGCATGTGTTATAGTTTTGGAGAAAAATGTGTTCATTTCATGTATGCGCAAAATGCCTTTGAAATGGCTTTAAAATGGATTTGGAGCATGGAGACGATTATCTCAGGATGGCAATATAAACAAACGAAACTTTTAGTAGATTTCTACTTATTTTATTAAATATTATCTCCACCAAACAGGACAAGCTTGCATCTGTTATAGTTTTGGAGAAAAATGTGTTCATTTCATGTATGCGCGAAATGCCTTAAAAATGGCTTTAAAATGGATTTGGAGCATGGAGACGATTATCTCGGGATTGCAAGATAACCAAACAAAACTTTTAGTGGATTTCTACTTATTTTATTAAATATCATCTCCACCAAACAGGACAAGCTTGCATCTGTTATAGTTTTGGAGAAAAATGTGTTCATTTCATGTATGCGCGAAATGCCTTAAAAATGGCTTTAAAATGGATTTGGAGCATGGAGACGATTATCTCGGGATTGCAAGATAACCAAACAAAACTTTTAGTGGATTTCTACTTATTTTATTAAATATCATCTCCACCAAACAGGACAAGCTTGCATCTGTTATAGTTTTGGAGAAAAATGTGTTCATTTCATGTATGCGCGAAATGCCTTAAAAATGGCTTTAAAATGGATTTGGAGCATGGAGACGATTATCTCGGGATTGCAAGATAACCAAACAAAACTTTTAGTGGATTTCTACTTATTTTATTAAATATCATCTCCACCAAACAGGACAAGCTTGCATCTGTTATAGTTTTGGAGAAAAATGTGTTCATTTCATGTATGCGCGAAATGCCTTAAAAATGGCTTTAAAATGGATTTGGGGCATGGAGACGATTATCTCGGGATTGCAAGATAAGCAAACAAAACTTTTAGTGGATTTCTACTTATTTTATTAAATATCATCTCCACCAAACAGGACAAGCTTGCATCTGTTATAGTTTTGGAGAAAAATGTGTTCATTTCATGTATGCGCGAAATGCCTTAAAAATGGCTTTAAAATGGATTTGGAGCATGGAGACGATTATCTCGGGATTGCAATATAACCAAACAAAACTTTTAGTGGATTTCTACTTATTTTATTAAATATCATCTCCACCAAACAGGACAAGCTTGCATCTGTTATAGTTTTGGAGAAAAATGTGTTCATTTCATGTATGCGCGAAATGCCTTAAAAATGGCTTTAAAATGGATTTGGAGCATGGAGACGATTATCTCGGGATTGCAAGATAACCAAACAAAACTTTTAGTGGATTTCTACTTATTTTATTAAATATCATCTCCACCAAACAGGACAAGCTTGCATCTGTTATAGTTTTGGAGAAAAATGTGTTCATTTCATGTATGCGCGAAATGCCTTAAAAATGGCTTTAAAATGGATTTGGAGCATGGAGACGATTATCTCGGGATTGCAAGATAACCAAACAAAACTTTTAGTGGATTTCTACTTATTTTATTAAATATCATCTCCACCAAACAGGACAAGCTTGCATCTGTTATAGTTTTGGAGAAAAATGTGTTCATTTCATGTATGCGCGAAATGCCTTAAAAATGGCTTTAAAATGGATTTGGAGCATGGAGACGATTATCTCGGGATTGCAAGATAACCAAACAAAACTTTTAGTGGATTTCTACTTATTTTATTAAATATCATCTCCACCAAACAGGACAAGCTTGCATGTGTTATAGTTTTGGAGAAAAATGTGTTCATTTCATGTATGCGCAAAATGCCTTTGAAATGGCTTTAAAATGGATTTGGAGCATGGAGACGATTATCTCGGGATTGCAAGATAACCAAACAAAACTTTTAGTGGATTTCTACTTATTTTATTAAATATCATCTCCACCAAACAGGACAAGCTTGCATCTGTTATAGTTTTGGAGAAAAATGTGTTCATTTCATGTATGCGCGAAATGCCTTAAAAATGACTTTAAAATGGATTTGGAGCATGGAGACGATTATCTCGGGATTGCAAGATAACCAAACAAAACTTTTAGTGGATTTCTACTTATTTTATTAAATATCATCTCCACCAAACAGGACAAGCTTGCATGTGTTATAGTTTTGGAGAAAAATGTGTTCATTTCATGTATGCGCAAAATGCCTTTGAAATGGCTTTAAAATGGATTTGGAGCATGGAGACAATTATCTCAGGATGGCAATATAAACAAACGAAACTTTTAGTAGATTTCTACTTATTTTATTAAATATCATCTCCACCAAACAGGACAAGCTTGCATCTGTTATAGTTTTGGAGAAAAATGTGTTCATTTCATGTATGCGCGAAATGCCTTAAAAATGGCTTTAAAATGGATTTGGAGCATGGAGACGATTATCTCGGGATTGCAAGATAACCAAACAAAACTTTTAGTGGATTTCTACTTATTTTATTAAATATCATCTCCACCAAACAGGACAAGCTTGCATCTGTTATAGTTTTGGAGAAAAATGTGTTCATTTCATGTATGCGCGAAATGCCTTAAAAATGGCTTTAAAATGGATTTGGAGCATAGAGACGATTATCTCGGGATTGCAATATAACCAAACAAAACTTTTAGTGGATTTCTACTTATTTTATTAAATATCATCTCCACCAAACAGAACAAGCTTGCATGTGTTATAGTTTTGGAGAAAAATGTGTTCATTTCATGTATGCGCAAAATGCCTTTGAAATGGCTTTAAAATGGATTTGGAGCATGGAGACGATTATCTCAGGATGGCAATATAAACAAACGAAACTTTTAGTAGATTTCTACTTATTTTATTAAATATCATCTCCACCAAACAGGACAAGCTTGCATCTGTTATAGTTTTGGAGAAAAATGTGTTCATTTCATGTATGCGCGAAATGCCTTAAAAATGGCTTTAAAATGGATTTGGAGCATGGAGACGATTATCTCGGGATTGCAAGATAACCAAACAAAACTTTTAGTGGATTTCTACTTATTTTATTAAATATCATCTCCACCAAACAGGACAAGCTTGCATCTGTTATAGTTTTGGAGAAAAATGTGTTCATTTCATGTATGCGCGAAATGCCTTAAAAATGGCTTTAAAATGGATTTGGAGCATGGAGACGATTATCTCGGGATTGCAATATAACCAAACAAAACTTTTAGTGGATTTCTACTTATTTTATTAAATATCATCTCCACCAAACAGGACAAGCTTGCATCTGTTATAGTTTTGGAGAAAAATGTGTTCATTTCATGTATGCGCGAAATGCCTTAAAAATGGCTTTAAAATGGATTTGGAGCATGGAGACGATTATCTCGGGATTGCAAGATAACCAAACAAAACTTTTAGTGGATTTCTACTTATTTTATTAAATATCATCTCCACCAAACAGGACAAGCTTGCATCTGTTATAGTTTTGGAGAAAAATGTGTTCATTTCATGTATGCGCGAAATGCCTTAAAAATGGCTTTAAAATGGATTTGGAGCATGGAGACGATTATCTCGGGATTGCAAGATAACCAAACAAAACTTTTAGTGGATTTCTACTTATTTTATTAAATATCATCTCCACCAAACAGGACAAGCTTGCATCTGTTATAGTTTTGGAGAAAAATGTGTTCATTTCATGTATGCGCGAAATGCCTTAAAAATGGCTTTAAAATGGATTTGGAGCATGGAGACGATTATCTCGGGATTGCAAGATAACCAAACAAAACTTTTAGTGGATTTCTACTTATTTTATTAAATATCATCTCCACCAAACAGGACAAGCTTGCATGTGTTATAGTTTTGGAGAAAAATGTGTTCATTTCATGTATGCGCAAAATGCCTTTGAAATGGCTTTAAAATGGATTTGGAGCATGGAGACGATTATCTCGGGATTGCAAGATAACCAAACAAAACTTTTAGTGGATTTCTACTTATTTTATTAAATATCATCTCCACCAAACAGGACAAGCTTGCATCTGTTATAGTTTTGGAGAAAAATGTGTTCATTTCATGTATGCGCGAAATGCCTTAAAAATGACTTTAAAATGGATTTGGAGCATGGAGACGATTATCTCGGGATTGCAAGATAACCAAACAAAACTTTTAGTGGATTTCTACTTATTTTATTAAATATCATCTCCACCAAACAGGACAAGCTTGCATCTGTTATAGTTTTGGAGAAAAATGTGTTCATTTCATGTATGCGCGAAATGCCTTAAAATGGCTTTAAAATGGATTTGGAGCATGGAGACGATTATCTCGGGATTGCAAGATAACCAAACAAAACTTTTAGTGGATTTCTACTTATTTTATTAAATATCATCTCCACCAAACAGGACAAGCTTGCATCTGTTATAGTTTTGGAGAAAAATGTGTTCATTTCATGTATGCGCGAAATGCCTTAAAAATGGCTTTAAAATGGATTTGGAGCATGGAGACGATTATCTCGGGATTGCAAGATAACCAAACAAAACTTTTAGTGGATTTCTACTTATTTTATTAAATATCATCTCCACCAAACAGGACAAGCTTGCATGTGTTATAGTTTTGGAGAAAAATGTGTTCATTTCATGTATGCGCAAAATGCCTTTGAAATGGCTTTAAAATGGATTTGGAGCATGGAGACGATTATCTCAGGATGGCAATATAAACAAACGAAACTTTTAGTAGATTTCTAATTATTTTATTAAATATTATCTCCACCAAACAGGACAAGCTTGCATCTGTTATAGTTTTGGAGAAAAATGTGTTCATTTCATGTATGCGCGAAATGCCTTAAAAATGGCTTTAAAATGGATTTGGAGCATGGAGACGATTATCTCGGGATTGCAAGATAACCAAACAAAACTTTTAGTGGATTTCTACTTATTTTATTAAATATCATCTCCACTAAACAGGACAAGCTTGCATCTGTTATAGTTTTGGAGAAAAATGTGTTCATTTTATGTATGCGCGAAATGCCTTAAAAATGGCTTTAAAATGGATTTGGAGCATGGAGACGATTATCTCGGGATTGCAAGATAACCAAACAAAACTTTTAGTGGATTTCTACTTATTTTATTAAATATCATCTCCACCAAACAGGACAAGCTTGCATCTGTTATAGTTTTGGAGAAAAATGTGTTCATTTCATGTATGCGCGAAATGCCTTAAAAATGGCTTTAAAATGGATTTGGAGCATGGAGACGATTATCTCGGGATTGCAAGATAACCAAACAAAACTTTTAGTGGATTTCTACTTATTTTATTAAATATCATCTCCACCAAACAGGACAAGCTTGCATCTGTTATAGTTTTGGAGAAAAATGTGTTCATTTCATGTATGCGCGAAATGCCTTAAAAATGGCTTTAAAATGGATTTGGAGCATGGAGACGATTATCTCGGGATTGCAAGATAACCAAACAAAACTTTTAGTGGATTTCTACTTATTTTATTAAATATCATCTCCACCAAACAGGACAAGCTTGCATCTGTTATAGTTTTAGAGAAAAATGTGTTCATTTCATGTATTCGCGAAATGCCTTAAAAATGGCTTTAAAATGGATTTGGAGCATGGAGACGATTATCTCGGGATTGCAATATAACCAAACAAAACTTTTAGTGGATTTCTACTTATTTTATTAAATATCATCTCCACCAAACAGGACAAGCTTGCATCTGTTATAGTTTTGGAGAAAAATGTGTTCATTTCATGTATGCGCGAAATGCCTTAAAAATGGCTTTAAAATGGATTTGGAGCATGGAGACGATTATCTCGGGATTGCAAGATAACCAAACAAAACTTTTAGTGGATTTCTACTTATTTTATTAAATATCATCTCCACCAAACAGGACAAGCTTGCATGTGTTATAGTTTTGGAGAAAAATGTGTTCATTTCATGTATGCGCAAAATGCCTTTGAAATGGCTTTAAAATGGATTTGGAGCATGGAGACGATTATCTCGGGATTGCAAGATAACCAAACAAAACTTTTAGTGGATTTCTACTTATTTTATTAAATATCATCTCCACCAAACAGGACAAGCTTGCATCTGTTATAGTTTTGGAGAAAAATGTGTTCATTTCATGTATGCGCGAAATGCCTTAAAAATGACTTTAAAATGGATTTGGAGCATGGAGACGATTATCTCGGGATTGCAAGATAACCAAACAAAACTTTTAGTGGATTTCTACTTATTTTATTAAATATCATCTCCACCAAACAGGACAAGCTTGCATCTGTTATAGTTTTGGAGAAAAATGTGTTCATTTCATGTATGCGCGAAATGCCTTAAAAATGGCTTTAAAATGGATTTGGAGCATGGAGACGATTATCTCGGGATTGCAAGATAACCAAACAAAACTTTTAGTGGATTTCTACTTATTTTATTAAATATCATCTCCACCAAACAAGACAAGCTTGCATCTGTTATAGTTTTGGAGAAAAATGTGTTCATTTCATGTATGCGCGAAATGCCTTAAAAATGGCTTTAAAATGGATTTGGAGCATGGAGACGATTATCTCGGGATTGCAAGATAACCAAACAAAACTTTTAGTGGATTTCTACTTATTTTATTAAATATCATCTCCACCAAACAGGACAAGCTTGCATGTGTTATAGTTTTGGAGAAAAATGTGTTCATTTCATGTATGCGCAAAATGCCTTTGAAATGGCTTTAAAATGGATTTGGAGCATGGAGACGATTATCTCAGGATGGCAATATAAACAAACGAAACTTTTAGTAGATTTCTACTTATTTTATTAAATATTATCTCCACCAAACAGGACAAGCTTGCATCTGTTATAGTTTTGGAGAAAAATGTGTTCATTTCATGTATGCGCGAAATGCCTTAAAAATGGCTTTAAAATGGATTTGGAGCATGGAGACGATTATCTCGGGATTGCAAGATAACCAAACAAAACTTTTAGTGGATTTCTACTTATTTTATTAAATATCATCTCCACCAAACAGGACAAGCTTGCATGTGTTATAGTTTTGGAGAAAAATGTGTTCATTTCATGTATGCGCAAAATGCCTTTGAAATGGCTTTAAAATGGATTTGGAGCATGGAGACGATTATCTCGGGATTGCAAGATAACCAAACAAAACTTTTAGTGGATTTCTACTTATTTTATTAAATATCATCTCCACCAAACAGGACAAGCTTGCATCTGTTATAGTTTTGGAGAAAAATGTGTTCATTTCATGTATGCGCGAAATGCCTTAAAAATGACTTTAAAATGGATTTGGAGCATGGAGACGATTATCTCGGGATTGCAAGATAACCAAACAAAACTTTTAGTGGATTTCTACTTATTTTATTAAATATCATCTCCACCAAACAGGACAAGCTTGCATCTGTTATAGTTTTGGAGAAAAATGTGTTCATTTCATGTATGCGCGAAATGCCTTAAAAATGGCTTTAAAATGGATTTGGAGCATGGAGACGATTATCTCGGGATTGCAAGATAACCAAACAAAACTTTTAGTGGATTTCTACTTATTTCATTAAATATCATCTCCACCAAACAGGACAAGCTTGCATGTGTTATAGTTTTGGAGAAAAATGTGTTCATTTCATGTATGCGCAAAATGCCTTTGAAATGGCTTTAAAAAGGATTTGGAGCATGGAGACGATTATCTCAGGATGGCAAGATAAACAAACGAAACTTTTAGTAGATTTCTACTTATTTTATTAAATATCATCTCCACCAAACAGGACAAGCTTGCATCTGTTATAGTTTTGGAGAAAAATGTGTTCATTTCATGTATGCGCGAAATGCCTTAAAAATGGCTTTAAAATGGATTTGGAGCATGGAGACGATTATCTCGGGATTGCAAGATAACCAAACAAAACTTTTAGTGGATTTCTACTTATTTTATTAAATATCATCTCCACCAAACAGGACAAGCTTGCATCTGTTATAGTTTTGGAGAAAAATGTGTTCATTTCATGTATGCGCGAAATGCCTTAAAAATGGCTTTAAAATGGATTTGGAGCATGGAGACGATTATCTCGGGATTGCAAGATAACCAAACAAAACTTTTAGTGGATTTCTACTTATTTTATTAAATATCATCTCCACCAAATAGGACAAGCTTGCATCTGTTATAGTTTTGGAGAAAAATGTGTTCATTTCATGTATGCGCGAAATGCCTTAAAAATGGCTTTAAAATGGATTTGGAGCATGGAGACGATTATCTCGGGATTGCAAGATAACCAAACAAAACTTTTAGTGGATTTCTACTTATTTTATTAAATATCATCTCCACCAAACAGGACAAGCTTGCATGTGTTATAGTTTTGGAGAAAAATGTGTTCATTTCATGTATGCGCAAAATGCCTTTGAAATGGCTTTAAAATGGATTTGGAGCATGGAGACGATTATCTCGGGATTGCAAGATAACCAAACAAAACTTTTAGTGGATTTCTACTTATTTTATTAAATATCATCTCCACCAAACAGGACAAGCTTGCATCTGTTATAGTTTTGGAGAAAAATGTGTTCATTTCATGTATGCGCGAAATGCCTTAAAAATGGCTTTAAAATGGATTTGGAGCATGGAGACGATTATCTCGGGATTGCAAGATAACCAAACAAAACTTTTAGTGGATTTCTTCTTATTTTATTAAATATCATCTCCACCAAACAGGACAAGCTTGCATGTGTTATAGTTTTGGAGAAAAATGTGTTCATTTCATGTATGCGCAAAATGCCTTTGAAATGGCTTTAAAATGGATTTGGAGCATGGAGACGATTATCTCAGGATGGCAATATAAACAAACGAAACTTTTAGTAGATTTCTACTTATTTTATTAAATATTATCTCCACCAAACAGGACAAGCTTGCATCTGTTATAGTTTTGGAGAAAAATGTGTTCATTTCATGTATGCGCGAAATGCCTTAAAAATGGCTTTAAAATGGATTTGGAGCATGGAGACGATTATCTCGGGATTGCAAGATAACCAAACAAAACTTTTAGTGGATTTCTACTTATTTTATTAAATATCATCTCCACTAAACAGGACAAGCTTGCATCTGTTATAGTTTTGGAGAAAAATGTGTTCATTTCATGTATGCGCGAAATGCCTTAAAAATGGCTTTAAAATGGATTTGGAGCATGGAGACGATTATCTCGGGATTGCAAGATAACCAAACAAAACTTTTAGTGGATTTCTACTTATTTTATTAAATATCATCTCCACCAAACAGGACAAGCTTGCATCTGTTATAGTTTTGGAGAAAAATGTGTTCATTTCATGTATGCGCGAAATGCCTTAAAAATGGCTTTAAAATGGATTTGGAGCATGGAGACGATTATCTCGGGATTGCAAGATAACCAAACAAAACTTTTAGTGGATTTCTACTTATTTTATTAAATATCATCTCCACCAAACAGGACAAGCTTGCATGTGTTATAGTTTTGGAGAAAAATGTGTTCATTTCATGTATGCGCAAAATGCCTTTGAAATGGCTTTAAAATGGATTTGGAGCATGGAGACGATTATCTCGGGATTGCAAGATAACCAAACAAAACTTTTAGTGGATTTCTATTTATTTTATTAAATATCATCTCCACCAAACAGGACAAGCTTGCATCTGTTATAGTTTTGGAGAAAAATGTGTTCATTTCATGTATGCGCGAAATGCCTTAAAAATGACTTTAAAATGGATTTGGAGCATGGAGACGATTATCTCGGGATTGCAAGATAAACAAACAAAACTTTTAGTGGATTTCTACTTATTTTATTAAATATCATCTCCACCAAACAGGACAAGCTTGCATCTGTTATAGTTTTGGAGAAAAATGTGTTCATTTCATGTATGCGCGAAATGCCTTAAAAATGGCTTTAAAATGGATTTGGAGCATGGAGACGATTATCTCGGGATTGCAAGATAACCAAACAAAACTTTTAGTGGATTTCTACTTATTTTATTAAATATCATCTCCACCAAACAGGACAAGCTTGCATCTGTTATAGTTTTGGAGAAAAATGTGTTCATTTCATGTATGCGCGAAATGCCTTAAAAATGGCTTTAAAATGGATTTGGAGCATGGAGACGATTATCTCGGGATTGCAAGATAACCAAACAAAACTTTTAGTGGATTTCTTCTTATTTTATTAAATATCATCTCCACCAAACAGGACAAGCTTGCATGTGTTATAGTTTTGGAGAAAAATGTTTTCATTTCATGTATGCGCAAAATGCCTTTGAAATGGCTTTAAAATGGATTTGGAGCATGGAGACGATTATCTCAGGATGGCAATATAAACAAACGAAACTTTTAGTAGATTTCTACTTATTTTATTAAATATTATCTCCACCAAACAGGACAAGCTTGCATCTGTTATAGTTTTGGAGAAAAATGTGTTCATTTCATGTATGCGCGAAATGCCTTAAAAATGGCTTTAAAATGGATTTGGAGCATGGAGACGATTATCTCGGGATTGCAAGATAACCAAACAAAACTTTTAGTGGATTTCTACTTATTTTATTAAATATCATCTCCACTAAACAGGACAAGCTTGCATCTGTTATAGTTTTGGAGAAAAATGTGTTCATTTCATGTATGCGCGAAATGCCTTAAAAATGGCTTTAAAATGGATTTGGAGCATGGAGACGATTATCTCGGGATTGCAAGATAACCAAACAAAACTTTTAGTGGATTTCTACTTATTTTATTAAATATCATCTTCACCAAACAGGACAAGCTTGCATCTGTTATAGTTTTGGAGAAAAATGTGTTCATTTCATGTATGCGCGAAATGCCTTAAAAATGGCTTTAAAATGGATTTGGAGCATGGAGACGATTATCTCGGGATTGCAAGATAACCAAACAAAACTTTTAGTGGATTTCTACTTATTTTATTAAATATCATCTCCACCAAACAGGACAAGCTTGCATCTGTTATAGTTTTGGAGAAAAATGTGTTCATTTCATGTATGCGCGAAATGCCTTAAAAATGGCTTTAAAATGGATTTGGAGCATGGAGACGATTATCTCGGGATTGCAAGATAACCAAACAAAACTTTTAGTGGATTTCTACTTATTTTATTAAATATCATCTCCACCAAACAGGACAAGCTTGCATCTGTTATAGTTTTAGAGAAAAATGTGTTCATTTCATGTATTCGCGAAATGCCTTAAAAATGGCTTTAAAATGGATTTGGAGCATGGAGACGATTATCTCGGGATTGCAATATAACCAAACAAAACTTTTAGTGGATTTCTACTTATTTTATTAAATATCATCTCCACCAAACAGGACAAGCTTGCATCTGTTATAGTTTTGGAGAAAAATGTGTTCATTTCATGTATGCGCGAAATGCCTTAAAAATGGCTTTAAAATGGATTTGGAGCATGGAGACGATTATCTCGGGATTGCAAGATAACCAAACAAAACTTTTAGTGGATTTCTTCTTATTTTATTAAATATCATCTCCACCAAACAGGACAAGCTTGCATGTGTTATAGTTTTGGAGAAAAATGTGTTCATTTCATGTATGCGCAAAATGCCTTTGAAATGGCTTTAAAATGGATTTGGAGCATGGAGACGATTATCTCGGGATTGCAAGATAACCATACAAAACTTTTAGTGGATTTCTACTTATTTTATTAAATATCATCTCCACCAAACAGGACAAGCTTGCATCTGTTATAGTTTTGGAGAAAAATGTGTTCATTTCATGTATGCGCGAAATGCCTTAAAAATGACTTTAAAATGGATTTGGAGCATGGAGACGATTATCTCGGGATTGCAAGATAACCAAACAAAACTTTTAGTGGATTTCTACTTATTTTATTAAATATCATCTCCACCAAACAGGACAAGCTTGCATCTGTTATAGTTTTGGAGAAAAATGTGTTCATTTCATGTATGCGCGAAATGCCTTAAAAATGGCTTTAAAATGGATTTGGAGCATGGAGACGATTATCTCGGGATTGCAAGATAACCAAACAAAACTTTTAGTGGATTTCTACTTATTTTATTAAATATCATCTCCACCAAACAGGACAAGCTTGCATCTGTTATAGTTTTGGAGAAAAATGTGTTCATTTCATGTATGCGCGAAATGCCTTAAAATGGCTTTAAAATGGATTTGGAGCATGGAGACGATTATCTCGGGATTGCAAGATAACCAAACAAAACTTTTAGTGGATTTCTACTTATTTTATTAAATATCATCTCCACCAAACAGGACAAGCTTGCATCTGTTATAGTTTTGGAGAAAAATGTGTTCATTTCATGTATGCGCGAAATGCCTTAAAAATGGCTTTAAAATGGATTTGGAGCATGGAGACGATTATCTCGGGATTGCAAGATAACCAAACAAAACTTTTAGTGGATTTCTACTTATTTTATTAAATATCATCTCCACCAAACAGGACAAGCTTGCATGTGTTATAGTTTTGGAGAAAAATGTGTTCATTTCATGTATGCGCAAAATGCCTTTGAAATGGCTTTAAAATGGATTTGGAGCATGGAGACGATTATCTCAGGATGGCAATATAAACAAACGAAACTTTTAGTAGATTTCTACTTATTTTATTAAATATTATCTCCACCAAACAGGACAAGCTTGCATCTGTTATAGTTTTGGAGAAAAATGTGTTCATTTCATGTATGCGCGAAATGCCTTAAAAATGGCTTTAAAATGGATTTGGAGCATGGAGACGATTATCTCGGGATTGCAAGATAACCAAACAAAACTTTTAGTGGATTTCTACTTATTTTATTAAATATCATCTCCACCAAACAGGACAAGCTTGCATGTGTTATAGTTTTGGAGAAAAATGTGTTCATTTCATGTATGCGCAAAATGCCTTTGAAATGGCTTTAAAATGGATTTGGAGCATGGAGACGATTATCTCGGGATTGCAAGATGACCAAACAAAACTTTTAGTGGATTTCTACTTATTTTATTAAATATCATCTCCACCAAACAGGACAAGCTTGCATCTGTTATAGTTTTGGAGAAAAATGTGTTCATTTCATGTATGCGCGAAATGCCTTAAAAATGGCTTTAAAATGGATTTGGAGCATGGAGACGATTATCTCGGGATTGCAAGATAACCAAACAAAACTTTTAGTGGATTTCTACTTATTTTATTAAATATCATCTCCACCAAACAGGACAAGCTTGCATCTGTTATAGTTTTGGAGAAAAATGTGTTCATTTCATGTATGCGCGAAATGCCTTAAAAATGGCTTTAAAATGGATTTGGAGCATGGAGACGATTATCTCGGGATTGCAAGATAACCAAACAAAACTTTTAGTGGATTTCTACTTATTTTATTAAATATCATCTCCACCAAACAGGACAAGCTTGCATCTGTTATAGTTTTGGAGAAAAATGTGTTCATTTCATGTATGCGCGAAATGCCTTAAAAATGGCTTTAAAATGGATTTGGATCATGGAGACGATTATCTCGGGATTGCAAGATAACCAAACAAAACTTTTAGTGGATTTCTACTTATTTTATTAAATATCATCTCCACCAAACAGGACAAGCTTGCATGTGTTATAGTTTTGGAGAAAAATGTGTTCATTTCATGTATGCGCAAAATGCCTTTGAAATGGCTTTAAAATGGATTTGGAGCATGGAGACGATTATCTCAGGATGGCAATATAAACAAACGAAACTTTTAGTAGATTTCTACTTATTTTATTAAATATTATCTCCACCAAACAGGACAAGCTTGCATCTGTTATAGTTTTGGAGAAAAATGTGTTCATTTCATGTATGCGCGAAATGCCTTAAAAATGGCTTTAAAATGGATTTGGAGCATGGAGACGATTATCTCGGGATTGCAAGATAACCAAACAAAACTTTTAGTGGATTTCTACTTATTTTATTAAATATCATCTCCACCAAACAGGACAAGCTTGCATCTGTTATAGTTTTGGAGAAAAATGTGTTCATTTCATGTATGCGCGAAATGCCTTAAAAATGGCTTTAAAATGGATTTGGAGCATGGAGACGATTATCTCGGGATTGCAAGATAACCAAACAAAACTTTTAGTGGATTTCTACTTATTTTATTAAATATCATCTCCACCAAACAGGACAAGCTTGCATGTGTTATAGTTTTGGAGAAAAATGTGTTCATTTCATGTATGCGCAAAATGCCTTTGAAATGGCTTTAAAATGGATTTGGAGCATGGAGACGATTATCTCAGGATGGCAATATAAACAAACGAAACTTTTAGTAGATTTCTACTTATTTTATTAAATATTATCTCCACCAAACAGGACAAGCTTGCATCTGTTATAGTTTTGGAGAAAAATGTGTTCATTTCATGTATGCGCGAAATGCCTTAAAAATGGCTTTAAAATGGATTTGGAGCATGGAGACGATTATCTCGGGATTGCAAGATAACCAAACAAAACTTTTAGTGGATTTCTACTTATTTTATTAAATATCATCTCCACCAAACAGGACAAGCTTGCATCTGTTATAGTTTTGGAGAAAAATGTGTTCATTTCATGTATGCGCGAAATGCCTTAAAAATGGCTTTAAAATGGATTTGGAGCATGGAGACGATTATCTCGGGATTGCAAGATAACCAAACAAAACTTTTAGTGGATTTCTACTTATTTTATTAAATATCATCTCCACCAAACAGGACAAGCTTGCATGTGTTATAGTTTTGGAGAAAAATGTGTTCATTTCATGTATGCGCAAAATGCCTTTGAAATGGCTTTAAAATGGATTTGGAGCATGGAGACGATTATCTCAGGATGGCAATATAAACAAACGAAACTTTTAGTAGATTTCTACTTATTTTATTAAATATTATCTCCACCAAACAGGACAAGCTTGCATCTGTTATAGTTTTGGAGAAAAATGTGTTCATTTCATGTATGCGCGAAATGCCTTAAAAATGGCTTTAAAATGGATTTGGAGCATGGAGACGATTATCTCGGGATTGCAAGATAACCAAACAAAACTTTTAGTGGATTTCTACTTATTTTATTAAATATCATCTCCACCAAACAGGACAAGCTTGCATGTGTTATAGTTTTGGAGAAAAATGTGTTCATTTCATGTATGCGCAAAATGCCTTTGAAATGGCTTTAAAATGGATTTGGAGCATGGAGACGATTATCTCGGGATTGCAAGATAACCAAACAAAACTTTTAGTGGATTTCTACTTATTTTATTAAATATCATCTCCACCAAACAGGACAAGCTTGCATCTGTTGTAGTTTTGGAGAAAAATGTGTTCATTTCATGTATGCGCGAAATGCCTTAAAAATGACTTTAAAATGGATTTGGAGCATGGAGACGATTATCTCGGGATTGCAAGATAACCAAACAAAACTTTTAGTGGATTTCTACTTATTTTATTAAATATCATCTCCACCAAACAGAACAAGCTTGCATCTGTTATAGTTTTGGAGAAAAATGTGTTCATTTCATGTATGCGCGAAATGCCTTAAAAATGGCTTTAAAATGGATTTGGAGCATGGAGACGATTATCTCGGGATTGCAAGATAACCAAACAAAACTTTTAGTGGATTTCTACTTATTTTATTAAATATCATCTCCACCAAACAGGACAAGCTTGCATCTGTTATAGTTTTGGAGAAAAATGTGTTCATTTCATGTATGCGCGAAATGCCTTAAAATGGCTTTAAAATGGATTTGGAGCATGGAGACGATTATCTCGGGATTGCAAGATAACCAAACAAAACTTTTAGTGGATTTCTACTTATTTTATTAAATATCATCTCCACCAAACAGGACAAGCTTGCATGTGTTATAGTTTTGGAGAAAAATGTGTTCATTTCATGTATGCGCAAAATGCCTTTGAAATGGCTTTAAAATGGATTTGGAGCATGGAGACGATTATCTCAGGATTGCAAGATAACCAAACAAAACTTTTAGTGGATTTCTACTTATTTTATTAAATATCATCTCCACCAAACAGGACAAGCTTGCATCTGTTATAGTTTTGGAGAAAAATGTGTTCATTTCATGTATGCGCGAAATGCCTTAAAAATGGCTTTAAAATGGATTTGGAGCATGGAGACGATTATCTCGGGATTGCAAGATAACCAAACAAAACTTTTAGTGGATTTCTACTTATTTTATTAAATATCATCTCCACCAAACAGGACAAGCTTGCATCTGTTATAGTTTTGGAGAAAAATGTGTTCATTTCATGTATGCGCGAAATGCCTTAAAAATGGCTTTAAAATGGATTTGGAGCATGGAGACGATTATCTCGGGATTGCAAGATAACCAAACAAAACTTTTAGTGGATTTCTACTTATTTTATTAAATATCATCTCCACCAAACAGGACAAGCTTGCATGTGTTATAGTTTTGGAGAAAAATGTGTTCATTTCATGTATGCGCAAAATGCCTTTGAAATGGCTTTAAAATGGATTTGGAGCATGGAGACGATTATCTCAGGATGGCAATATAAACAAACGAAACTTTTAGTAGATTTCTACTTATTTTATTAAATATTATCTCCACCAAACAGGACAAGCTTGCATCTGTTATAGTTTTGGAGAAAAATGTGTTCATTTCATGTATGCGCGAAATGCCTTAAAAATGGCTTTAAAATGGATTTGGAGCATGGAGACGATTATCTCGGGATTGCAAGATAACCAAACAAAACTTTTAGTGGATTTCTACTTATTTTATTAAATATCATCTCCACCAAACAGGACAAGCTTGCATCTGTTATAGTTTTGGAGAAAAATGTGTTCATTTCATGTATGCGCGAAATGCCTTAAAAATGGCTTTAAAATGGATTTGGAGCATGGAGACGATTATCTCGGGATTGCAAGATAACCAAACAAAACTTTTAGTGGATTTCTACTTATTTTATTAAATATCATCTCCACCAAACAGGACAAGCTTGCATGTGTTATAGTTTTGGAGAAAAATGTGTTCATTTCATGTATGCGCAAAATGCCTTTGAAATGGCTTTAAAATGGATTTGGAGCATGGAGACGATTATCTCAGGATGGCAATATAAACAAACGAAACTTTTAGTAGATTTCTACTTATTTTATTAAATATTATCTCCACCAAACAGGACAAGCTTGCATCTGTTATAGTTTTGGAGAAAAATGTGTTCATTTCATGTATGCGCGAAATGCCTTAAAAATGGCTTTAAAATGGATTTGGAGCATGGAGACGATTATCTCGGGATTGCAAGATAACCAAACAAAACTTTTAGTGGATTTCTACTTATTTTATTAAATATCATCTCCACCAAACAGGACAAGCTTGCATGTGTTATAGTTTTGGAGAAAAATGTGTTCATTTCATGTATGCGCAAAATGCCTTTGAAATGGCTTTAAAATGGATTTGGAGCATGGAGACGATTATCTCGGGATTGCAAGATAACCAAACAAAACTTTTAGTGGATTTCTACTTATTTTATTAAATATCATCTCCACCAAACAGGACAAGCTTGCATCTGTTGTAGTTTTGGAGAAAAATGTGTTCATTTCATGTATGCGCGAAATGCCTTAAAAATGACTTTAAAATGGATTTGGAGCATGGAGACGATTATCTCGGGATTGCAAGATAACCAAACAAAACTTTTAGTGGATTTCTACTTATTTTATTAAATATCATCTCCACCAAACAGAACAAGCTTGCATCTGTTATAGTTTTGGAGAAAAATGTGTTCATTTCATGTATGCGCGAAATGCCTTAAAAATGGCTTTAAAATGGATTTGGAGCATGGAGACGATTATCTCGGGATTGCAAGATAACCAAACAAAACTTTTAGTGGATTTCTACTTATTTTATTAAATATCATCTCCACCAAACAGGACAAGCTTGCATCTGTTATAGTTTTGGAGAAAAATGTGTTCATTTCATGTATGCGCGAAATGCCTTAAAATGGCTTTAAAATGGATTTGGAGCATGGAGACGATTATCTCGGGATTGCAAGATAACCAAACAAAACTTTTAGTGGATTTCTACTTATTTTATTAAATATCATCTCCACCAAACAGGACAAGCTTGCATGTGTTATAGTTTTGGAGAAAAATGTGTTCATTTCATGTATGCGCAAAATGCCTTTGAAATGGCTTTAAAATGGATTTGGAGCATGGAGACGATTATCTCAGGATTGCAAGATAACCAAACAAAACTTTTAGTGGATTTCTACTTATTTTATTAAATATCATCTCCACCAAACAGGACAAGCTTGCATCTGTTATAGTTTTGGAGAAAAATGTGTTCATTTCATGTATGCGCGAAATGCCTTAAAAATGGCTTTAAAATGGATTTGGAGCATGGAGACGATTATCTCGGGATTGCAAGATAACCAAACAAAACTTTTAGTGGATTTCTACTTATTTTATTAAATATCATCTCCACCAAACAGGACAAGCTTGCATCTGTTATAGTTTTGGAGAAAAATGTGTTCATTTCATGTATGCGCGAAATGCCTTAAAAATGGCTTTAAAATGGATTTGGAGCATGGAGACGATTATCTCGGGATTGCAAGATAACCAAACAAAACTTTTAGTGGATTTCTACTTATTTTATTAAATATCATCTCCACCAAACAGGACAAGCTTGCATGTGTTATAGTTTTGGAGAAAAATGTGTCCATTTCATGTATGCGCAAAATGCCTTTGAAATGGCTTTAAAATGGATTTGGAGCATGGAGACGATTATCTCAGGATGGCAATATAAACAAACGAAACTTTTAGTAGATTTCTACTTATTTTATTAAATTTTATCTCCACCAAACAGGACAAACTTGCATCTGTTATAGTTTTGGAGAAAAATGTGTTCATTTCATGTATGCACGAAATGCCTTAAAAATGGCTTTAAAATGGATTTGGAGCATGGAGACGATTATCTCGGGATTGCAAGATAACCAAACAAAACTTTTAGTGGATTTCTACTTATTTTATTAAATATCATCTCCACCAAACAGGACAAGCTTGCATCTGTTATAGTTTTGGAGAAAAATGTGTTCATTTCATGTATGCGCGAAATGCCTTAAAAATGGCTTTAAAATGGATTTGGAGCATGGAGACGATTATCTCGGGATTGCAAGATAACCAAGCAAAACTTTTAGTGGATTTCTACTTATTTTATTAAATATCATCTCCACCAAACAGGACAAGCTTGCATGTGTTATAGTTTTGGAGAAAAATGTGTTCATTTCATGTATGCGCAAAATGCCTTTGAAATGGCTTTAAAATGGATTTGGAGCATGGAGACGATTATCTCAGGATGGCAATATAAACAAACGAAACTTTTAGTAGATTTCTACTTATTTTATTAAATATTATCTCCACCAAACAGGACAAGCTTGCATCTGTTATAGTTTTGGAGAAAAATGTGTTCATTTCATGTATGCGCGAAATGCCTTAAAAATGGCTTTAAAATGGATTTGGAGCATGGAGACGATTATCTCGGGATTGCAAGATAACCAAACAAAACTTTTAGTGGATTTCTACTTATTTTATTAAATATCATCTCCACCAAACAGGACAAGCTTGCATCTGTTATAGTTTTGGAGAAAAATGTGTTCATTTCATGTATGCGCGAAATGCCTTAAAAATGGCTTTAAAATGGATTTGGAGCATGGAGACGATTATCTCGGGATTGCAAGATAACCAAACAAAACTTTTAGTGGATTTCTACTTATTTTATTAAATATCATCTCCACCAAACAGGACAAGCTTGCATGTGTTATAGTTTTGGAGAAAAATGTGTTCATTTCATGTATGCGCAAAATGCCTTTGAAATGGCTTTAAAATGGATTTGGAGCATGGAGACGATTATCTCAGGATGGCAATATAAACAAACGAAACTTTTAGTAGATTTCTACTTATTTTATTAAATATTATCTCCACCAAACAGGACAAGCTTGCATCTGTTATAGTTTTGGAGAAAAATGTGTTCATTTCATGTATGCGCGAAATGCCTTAAAAATGGCTTTAAAATGGATTTGGAGCATGGAGACGATTATCTCGGGATTGCAAGATAACCAAACAAAACTTTTAGTGGATTTCTACTTATTTTATTAAATATCATCTCCACCAAACAGGACAAGCTTGCATCTGTTATAGTTTTGGAGAAAAATGTGTTCATTTCATGTATGCGCGAAATGCCTTAAAAATGGCTTTAAAATGGATTTGGAGCATGGAGACGATTATCTCGGGATTGCAAGATAACCAAACAAAACTTTTAGTGGATTTCTACTTATTTTATTAAATATCATCTCCACCAAACAGGACAAGCTTGCATCTGTTGTAGTTTTGGAGAAAAATGTGTTCATTTCATGTATGCGCGAAATGCCTTAAAAATGACTTTAAAATGGATTTGGAGCATGGAGACGATTATCTCGGGATTGCAAGATAACCAAACAAAACTTTTAGTGGATTTCTACTTATTTTATTAAATATCATCTCCACCAAACAGAACAAGCTTGCATCTGTTATAGTTTTGGAGAAAAATGTGTTCATTTCATGTATGCGCGAAATGCCTTAAAAATGGCTTTAAAATGGATTTGGAGCATGGAGACGATTATCTCGGGATTGCAAGATAACCAAACAAAACTTTTAGTGGATTTCTACTTATTTTATTAAATATCATCTCCACCAAACAGGACAAGCTTGCATCTGTTATAGTTTTGGAGAAAAATGTGTTCATTTCATGTATGCGCGAAATGCCTTAAAATGGCTTTAAAATGGATTTGGAGCATGGAGACGATTATCTCGGGATTGCAAGATAACCAAACAAAACTTTTAGTGGATTTCTACTTATTTTATTAAATATCATCTCCACCAAACAGGACAAGCTTGCATGTGTTATAGTTTTGGAGAAAAATGTGTTCATTTCATGTATGCGCAAAATGCCTTTGAAATGGCTTTAAAATGGATTTGGAGCATGGAGACGATTATCTCAGGATTGCAAGATAACCAAACAAAACTTTTAGTGGATTTCTACTTATTTTATTAAATATCATCTCCACCAAACAGGACAAGCTTGCATCTGTTATAGTTTTGGAGAAAAATGTGTTCATTTCATGTATGCGCGAAATGCCTTAAAAATGGCTTTAAAATGGATTTGGAGCATGGAGACGATTATCTCGGGATTGCAAGATAACCAAACAAAACTTTTAGTGGATTTCTACTTATTTTATTAAATATCATCTCCACCAAACAGGACAAGCTTGCATCTGTTATAGTTTTGGAGAAAAATGTGTTCATTTCATGTATGCGCGAAATGCCTTAAAAATGGCTTTAAAATGGATTTGGAGCATGGAGACGATTATCTCGGGATTGCAAGATAACCAAACAAAACTTTTAGTGGATTTCTACTTATTTTATTAAATATCATCTCCACCAAACAGGACAAGCTTGCATGTGTTATAGTTTTGGAGAAAAATGTGTTCATTTCATGTATGCGCAAAATGCCTTTGAAATGGCTTTAAAATGGATTTGGAGCATGGAGACGATTATCTCAGGATGGCAATATAAACAAACGAAACTTTTAGTAGATTTCTACTTATTTTATTAAATATTATCTCCACCAAACAGGACAAGCTTGCATCTGTTATAGTTTTGGAGAAAAATGTGTTCATTTCATGTATGCGCGAAATGCCTTAAAAATGGCTTTAAAATGGATTTGGAGCATGGAGACGATTATCTCGGGATTGCAAGATAACCAAACAAAACTTTTAGTGGATTTCTACTTATTTTATTAAATATCATCTCCACCAAACAGGACAAGCTTGCATCTGTTATAGTTTTGGAGAAAAATGTGTTCATTTCATGTATGCGCGAAATGCCTTAAAAATGGCTTTAAAATGGATTTGGAGCATGGAGACGATTATCTCGGGATTGCAAGATAACCAAACAAAACTTTTAGTGGATTTCTACTTATTTTATTAAATATCATCTCCACCAAACAGGACAAGCTTGCATGTGTTATAGTTTTGGAGAAAAATGTGTTCATTTCATGTATGCGCAAAATGCCTTTGAAATGGCTTTAAAATGGATTTGGAGCATGGAGACGATTATCTCAGGATGGCAATATAAACAAACGAAACTTTTAGTAGATTTCTACTTATTTTATTAAATATTATCTCCACCAAACAGGACAAGCTTGCATCTGTTATAGTTTTGGAGAAAAATGTGTTCATTTCATGTATGCGCGAAATGCCTTAAAAATGGCTTTAAAATGGATTTGGAGCATGGAGACGATTATCTCGGGATTGCAAGATAACCAAACAAAACTTTTAGTGGATTTCTACTTATTTTATTAAATATCATCTCCACCAAACAGGACAAGCTTGCATGTGTTATAGTTTTGGAGAAAAATGTGTTCATTTCATGTATGCGCAAAATGCCTTTGAAATGGCTTTAAAATGGATTTGGAGCATGGAGACGATTATCTCGGGATTGCAAGATAACCAAACAAAACTTTTAGTGGATTTCTACTTATTTTATTAAATATCATCTCCACCAAACAGGACAAGCTTGCATCTGTTGTAGTTTTGGAGAAAAATGTGTTCATTTCATGTATGCGCGAAATGCCTTAAAAATGACTTTAAAATGGATTTGGAGCATGGAGACGATTATCTCGGGATTGCAAGATAACCAAACAAAACTTTTAGTGGATTTCTACTTATTTTATTAAATATCATCTCCACCAAACAGAACAAGCTTGCATCTGTTATAGTTTTGGAGAAAAATGTGTTCATTTCATGTATGCGCGAAATGCCTTAAAAATGGCTTTAAAATGGATTTGGAGCATGGAGACGATTATCTCGGGATTGCAAGATAACCAAACAAAACTTTTAGTGGATTTCTACTTATTTTATTAAATATCATCTCCACCAAACAGGACAAGCTTGCATCTGTTATAGTTTTGGAGAAAAATGTGTTCATTTCATGTATGCGCGAAATGCCTTAAAATGGCTTTAAAATGGATTTGGAGCATGGAGACGATTATCTCGGGATTGCAAGATAACCAAACAAAACTTTTAGTGGATTTCTACTTATTTTATTAAATATCATCTCCACCAAACAGGACAAGCTTGCATGTGTTATAGTTTTGGAGAAAAATGTGTTCATTTCATGTATGCGCAAAATGCCTTTGAAATGGCTTTAAAATGGATTTGGAGCATGGAGACGATTATCTCAGGATTGCAAGATAACCAAACAAAACTTTTAGTGGATTTCTACTTATTTTATTAAATATCATCTCCACCAAACAGGACAAGCTTGCATCTGTTATAGTTTTGGAGAAAAATGTGTTCATTTCATGTATGCGCGAAATGCCTTAAAAATGGCTTTAAAATGGATTTGGAGCATGGAGACGATTATCTCGGGATTGCAAGATAACCAAACAAAACTTTTAGTGGATTTCTACTTATTTTATTAAATATCATCTCCACCAAACAGGACAAGCTTGCATCTGTTATAGTTTTGGAGAAAAATGTGTTCATTTCATGTATGCGCGAAATGCCTTAAAAATGGCTTTAAAATGGATTTGGAGCATGGAGACGATTATCTCGGGATTGCAAGATAACCAAACAAAACTTTTAGTGGATTTCTACTTATTTTATTAAATATCATCTCCACCAAACAGGACAAGCTTGCATGTGTTATAGTTTTGGAGAAAAATGTGTCCATTTCATGTATGCGCAAAATGCCTTTGAAATGGCTTTAAAATGGATTTGGAGCATGGAGACGATTATCTCAGGATGGCAATATAAACAAACGAAACTTTTAGTAGATTTCTACTTATTTTATTAAATTTTATCTCCACCAAACAGGACAAACTTGCATCTGTTATAGTTTTGGAGAAAAATGTGTTCATTTCATGTATGCACGAAATGCCTTAAAAATGGCTTTAAAATGGATTTGGAGCATGGAGACGATTATCTCGGGATTGCAAGATAACCAAACAAAACTTTTAGTGGATTTCTACTTATTTTATTAAATATCATCTCCACCAAACAGGACAAGCTTGCATCTGTTATAGTTTTGGAGAAAAATGTGTTCATTTCATGTATGCGCGAAATGCCTTAAAAATGGCTTTAAAATGGATTTGGAGCATGGAGACGATTATCTCGGGATTGCAAGATAACCAAGCAAAACTTTTAGTGGATTTCTACTTATTTTATTAAATATCATCTCCACCAAACAGGACAAGCTTGCATGTGTTATAGTTTTGGAGAAAAATGTGTTCATTTCATGTATGCGCAAAATGCCTTTGAAATGGCTTTAAAATGGATTTGGAGCATGGAGACGATTATCTCAGGATGGCAATATAAACAAACGAAACTTTTAGTAGATTTATACTTATTTTATTAAATATTATCTCCACCAAACAGGACAAGCTTGCATCTGTTATAGTTTTGGAGAAAAATGTGTTCATTTCATGTATGCGCGAAATGCCTTAAAAATGGCTTTAAAATGGATTTGGAGCATGGAGACGATTATCTCGGGATTGCAAGATAACCAAACAAAACTTTTAGTGGATTTCTACTTATTTTATTAAATATCATCTCCACCAAACAGGACAAGCTTGCATCTGTTATAGTTTTGGAGAAAAATGTGTTCATTTCATGTATGCGCGAAATGCCTTAAAAATGGCTTTAAAATGGATTTGGAGCATGGAGACGATTATCTCGGGATTGCAAGATAACCAAACAAAACTTTTAGTGGATTTCTACTTATTTTATTAAATATCATCTCCACCAAACAGGACAAGCTTGCATGTGTTATAGTTTTGGAGAAAAATGTGTTCATTTCATGTATGCGCAAAATGCCTTTGAAATGGCTTTAAAATGGATTTGGAGCATGGAGACGATTATCTCAGGATGGCAATATAAACAAACGAAACTTTTAGTAGATTTCTACTTATTTTATTAAATATTATCTCCACCAAACAGGACAAGCTTGCATCTGTTATAGTTTTGGAGAAAAATGTGTTCATTTCATGTATGCGCGAAATGCCTTAAAAATGGCTTTAAAATGGATTTGGAGCATGGAGACGATTATCTCGGGATTGCAAGATAACCAAACAAAACTTTTAGTGGATTTCTACTTATTTTATTAAATATCATCTCCACCAAACAGGACAAGCTTGCATCTGTTATAGTTTTGGAGAAAAATGTGTTCATTTCATGTATGCGCGAAATGCCTTAAAAATGGCTTTAAAATGGATTTGGAGCATGGAGACGATTATCTCGGGATTGCAAGATAACCAAACAAAACTTTTAGTGGATTTCTACTTATTTTATTAAATATCATCTCCACCAAACAGGACAAGCTTGCATGTGTTATAGTTTTGGAGAAAAATGTGTTCATTTCATGTATGCGCAAAATGCCTTTGAAATGGCTTTAAAATGGATTTGGAGCATGGAGACGATTATCTCAGGATGGCAATATGAACAAACGAAACTTTTAGTAGATTTCTACTTATTTTATTAAATATTATCTCCACCAAACAGGACAAGCTTGCATCTGTTATAGTTTTGGAGAAAAATGTGTTCATTTCATGTATGCGCGAAATGCCTTAAAAATGGCTTTAAAATGGATTTGGAGCATGGAGACGATTATCACGGGATTGCAAGATAACCAAACAAAACTTTTAGTGGATTTCTACTTATTTTATTAAATATCATCTCCACCAAACAGGACAAGCTTGCATCTGTTATAGTTTTGGAGAAAAATGTGTTCATTTCATGTATGCGCAAAATGCCTTAAAAATGGCTTTAAAATGGATTTGGAGCATGGAGACGATTATCTCGGGATTGCAAGATAACCAAACAAAACTTTTAGTGGATTTCTACTTATTTTATTAAATATCATCTCCACCAAACAGGACAAGCTTGCATCTGTTATAGTTTTGGAGAAAAATGTGTTCATTTCATGTATGCGCGAAATGCCTTAAAAATGGCTTTAAAATGGATTTGGAGCATGGAGACGATTATCTCGGGATTGCAAGATAACCAAACAAAACTTTTAGTGGATTTCTACTTACTTTATTAAATATCATCTCCACCAAACAGGACAAGCTTGCATCTGTTATAGTTTTGGAGAAAAATGTGTTCATTTCATGTATGCGCGAATTGCCTTAAAAATGGCTTTAAAATGGATTTGGAGCATGGAGACGATTATCTCGGGATTGCAATATAACCAAACAAAACTTTTAGTGGATTTCTACTTATTTTATTAAATATCATCTCCACCAAACAGGACAAGCTTGCATCTGTTATAGTTTTGGAGAAAAATGTGTTCATTTCATGTATGCGCGAAATGCCTTAAAAATGGCTTTAAAATGGATTTGGAGCATGGAGACGATTATCTCGGGATTGCAAGATAACAAAACAAAACTTTTAGTGGATTTCTACTTATTTTATTAAATATCATCTCCACCAAACAGGACAAGCTTGCATCTGTTATAGTTTTGGAGAAAAATGTGTTCATTTCATGTATGCGCGAAATGCCTTAAAAATGGCTTTAAAATGGATTTGGAGCATGGAGACGATTATCTCGGGATTGCAAGATAACCAAACAAAACTTTTAGTGGATTTCTACTTATTTTATTAAATATCATCTCCACCAAACAGGACAAGCTTGCATCTGTTATAGTTTTGGAGAAAAATGTGTTCATTTCATGTATGCGCGAAATGCCTTAAAAATGGCTTTAAAATGGATTTGGAGCATGGAGACGATTATCTCGGGATTGCAAGATAACCAAACAAAACTTTTAGTGGATTTCTACTTATTTTATTAAATATCATCTCCACCAAACAGGACAAGCTTGCATGTGTTATAGTTTTGGAGAAAAATGTGTTCATTTCATGTATGCGCAAAATGCCTTTGAAATGGCTTTAAAATGGATTTGGAGCATGGAGACGATTATCTCAGGATGGCAATATAAACAAACGAAACTTTTAGTAGATTTCTACTTATTTTATTAAATATTATCTCCACCAAACAGGACAAGCTTGCATCTGTTATAGTTTTGGAGAAAAATGTGTTCATTTCATGTATGCGCGAAATGCCTTAAAAATGGCTTTAAAATGGATTTGGAGCATGGAGACGATTATTTTGGGATTGCAAGATAACCAAACAAAACTTTTAGTGGATTTCTACTTATTTTATTAAATATCATCTCCACCAAACAGGACAAGCTTGCATCTGTTATAGTTTTGGAGAAAAATGTGTTCATTTCATGTATGCGCGAAATGCCTTAAAAATGGCTTTAAAATGGATTTGGAGCATGGAGACGATTATCTCGGGATTGCAAGATAACCAAACAAAACTTTTAGTGGATTTCTACTTATTTTATTAAATATCATCTCCACCAAACAGGACAAGCTTGCATCTGTTATAGTTTTGGAGAAAAATGTGTTCATTTCATGTATGCGCGAAATGCCTTAAAAATGGCTTTAAAATGGATTTGGAGCATGGAGACGATTATCTCGGGATTGCAAGATAACCAAACAAATCTTTTAGTGGATTTCTACTTATTTTATTAAATATCATCTCCACCAAACAGGACAAGCTTGCATGTGTTATAGTTTTGGAGAAAAATGTGTTCATTTCATGTATGCGCAAAATGCCTTTGAAATGGCTTTAAAATGGATTTGGAGCATGGAGACGATTATCTCAGGATGGCAATATAAACAAACGAAACTTTTAGTAGATTTCTACTTATTTTATTAAATATTATCTCCACCAAACAGGACAAGCTTGCATCTGTTATAGTTTTGGAGAAAAATGTGTTCATTTCATGTATGCGCGAAATGCCTTAAAAATGGCTTTAAAATGGATTTGGAGCATGGAGACGATTATCTCGGGATTGCAAGATAACCAAACAAAACTTTTAGTGGATTTCTACTTATTTTATTAAATATCATCTCCACCAAACAGGACAAGCTTGCATCTGTTATAGTTTTGGAGAAAAATGTGTTCATTTCATGTATGCGCGAAATGCCTTAAAAATGGCTTTAAAATGGATTTGGAGCATGGAGACGATTATCTCGGGATTGCAAGATAACCAAACAAAACTTTTAGTGGATTTCTACTTATTTTATTAAATATCATCTCCACCAAACAGGACAAGCTTGCATCTGTTATAGTTTTGGAGAAAAATGTGTTCATTTCATGTATGCGCGAAATGCCTTAAAAATGGCTTTAAAATGGATTTGGAGCATGGAGACGA
The DNA here is from genome assembly GCF_048569485.1 of Anomaloglossus baeobatrachus. Taxonomy (NCBI): domain Eukaryota; kingdom Metazoa; phylum Chordata; class Amphibia; order Anura; family Aromobatidae; genus Anomaloglossus; species Anomaloglossus baeobatrachus. The sequence continues at coordinate 59,446 of NW_027442347.1, forward strand.
TTATCTCGGGATTGCAAGATAACCAAACAAAACTTTTAGTGGATTTCTACTTATTTTATTAAATATCATCTCCACCAAACAGGACAAGCTTGCATCTGTTATAGTTTTGGAGAAAAATGTGTTCATTTCATGTATGCGCGAAATGCCTTAAAAATGGCTTTAAAATGGATTTGGAGCATGGAGACGATTATCTCGGGATTGCAAGATAACCAAACAAAACTTTTAGTGGATTTCTACTTATTTTATTAAATATCATCTCCACCAAACAGGACAAGCTTGCATCTGTTATAGTTTTGGAGAAAAATGTGTTCATTTCATGTATGCGCGAAATGCCTTAAAAATGGCTTTAAAATGGATTTGGAGCATGGAGACGATTATCTCGGGATTGCAAGATAACCAAACAAAACTTTTAGTGGATTTCTACTTATTTTATTAAATATCATCTCCACCAAACAGGACAAGCTTGCATCTGTTATAGTTTTGGAGAAAAATGTGTTCATTTCATGTATGCGCGAAATGCCTTAAAAATGGCTTTAAAATGGATTTGGAGCATGGAGACGATTATCTCGGGATTGCAATATAACCAAACAAAACTTTTAGTGGATTTCTACTTATTTTATTAAATATCATCTCCACCAAACAGGACAAGCTTGCATCTGTTATAGTTTTGGAGAAAAATGTGTTCATTTCATGTATGCGCGAAATGCCTTAAAAATGGCTTTAAAATGGATTTGGAGCATGGAGACGATTATCTCGGGATTGCAAGATAACAAAACAAAACTTTTAGTGGATTTCTACTTATTTTATTAAATATCATCTCCACCAAACAGGACAAGCTTGCATCTGTTATAGTTTTGGAGAAAAATGTGTTCATTTCATGTATGCGCGAAATGCCTTAAAAATGGCTTTAAAATGGATTTGGAGCATGGAGACGATTATCTCGGGATTGCAAGATAACCAAACAAAACTTTTAGTGGATTTCTACTTATTTTATTAAATATCATCTCCACCAAACAGGACAAGCTTGCATCTGTTATAGTTTTGGAGAAAAATGTGTTCATTTCATGTATGCGCGAAATGCCTTAAAAATGGCTTTAAAATGGATTTGGAGCATGGAGACGATTATCTCGGGATTGCAAGATAACCAAACAAAACTTTTAGTGGATTTCTACTTATTTTATTAAATATCATCTCCACCAAACAGGACAAGCTTGCATGTGTTATAGTTTTGGAGAAAAATGTGTTCATTTCATGTATGCGCAAAATGCCTTTGAAATGGCTTTAAAATGGATTTGGAGCATGGAGACGATTATCTCAGGATGGCAATATAAACAAACGAAACTTTTAGTAGATTTCTACTTATTTTATTAAATATTATCTCCACCAAACAGGACAAGCTTGCATCTGTTATAGTTTTGGAGAAAAATGTGTTCATTTCATGTATGCGCGAAATGCCTTAAAAATGGCTTTAAAATGGATTTGGAGCATGGAGACGATTATCTCGGGATTGCAAGATAACCAAACAAAACTTTTAGTGGATTTCTACTTATTTTATTAAATATCATCTCCACCAAACAGGACAAGCTTGCATCTGTTATAGTTTTGGAGAAAAATGTGTTCATTTCATGTATGCGCGAAATGCCTTAAAAATGGCTTTAAAATGGATTTGGAGCATGGAGACGATTATCTCGGGATTGCAAGATAACCAAACAAAACTTTTAGTGGATTTCTACTTATTTTATTAAATATCATCTCCACCAAACAGGACAAGCTTGCATCTGTTATAGTTTTGGAGAAAAATGTGTTCATTTCATGTATGCGCGAAATGCCTTAAAAATGGCTTTAAAATGGATTTGGAGCATGGAGACGATTATCTCGGGATTGCAAGATAACCAAACAAAACTTTTAGTGGATTTCTACTTATTTTATTAAATATCATCTCCACCAAACAGGACAAGCTTGCATCTGTTATAGTTTTGGAGAAAAATGTGTTCATTTCATGTATGCGCGAAATGCCTTAAAAATGGCTTTAAAATGGATTTGGAGCATGGAGACGATTATCTCGGGATTGCAAGATAACCAAACAAAACTTTTAGTGGATTTCTACTTATTTTATTAAATATCATCTCCACCAAACAGGACAAGCTTGCATGTGTTATAGTTTTGGAGAAAAATGTGTTCATTTCATGTATGCGCAAAATGCCTTTGAAATGGCTTTAAAATGGATTTGGAGCATGGAGACGATTATCTCAGGATGGCAATATAAACAAACGAAACTTTTAGTAGATTTCTACTTATTTTATTAAATATTATCTCCACCAAACAGGACAAGCTTGCATCTGTTATAGTTTTGGAGAAAAATGTGTTCATTTCATGTATGCGCGAAATGCCTTAAAAATGGCTTTAAAATGGATTTGGAGCATGGAGACGATTATTTTGGGATTGCAAGATAACCAAACAAAACTTTTAGTGGATTTCTACTTATTTTATTAAATATCATCTCCACCAAACAGGACAAGCTTGCATCTGTTATAGTTTTGGAGAAAAATGTGTTCATTTCATGTATGCGCGAAATGCCTTAAAAATGGCTTTAAAATGGATTTGGAGCATGGAGACGATTATCTCGGGATTGCAAGATAACCAAACAAAACTTTTAGTGGATTTCTACTTATTTTATTAAATATCATCTCCACCAAACAGGACAAGCTTGCATCTGTTATAGTTTTGGAGAAAAATGTGTTCATTTCATGTATGCGCGAAATGCCTTAAAAATGGCTTTAAAATGGATTTGGAGCATGGAGACGATTATCTCGGGATTGCAAGATAACCAAACAAATCTTTTAGTGGATTTCTACTTATTTTATTAAATATCATCTCCACCAAACAGGACAAGCTTGCATGTGTTATAGTTTTGGAGAAAAATGTGTTCATTTCATGTATGCGCAAAATGCCTTTGAAATGGCTTTAAAATGGATTTGGAGCATGGAGACGATTATCTCAGGATGGCAATATAAACAAACGAAACTTTTAGTAGATTTCTACTTATTTTATTAAATATTATCTCCACCAAACAGGACAAGCTTGCATCTGTTATAGTTTTGGAGAAAAATGTGTTCATTTCATGTATGCGCGAAATGCCTTAAAAATGGCTTTAAAATGGATTTGGAGCATGGAGAGGATTATCTCGGGATTGCAAGATAACCAAACAAAACTTTTAGTGGATTTCTACTTATTTTATTAAATATCATCTCCACCAAACAGGACAAGCTTGCATCTGTTATAGTTTTGGAGAAAAATGTGTTCATTTCATGTATGCGCGAAATGCCTTAAAAATGGCTTTAAAATGGATTTGGAGCATGGAGACGATTATCTCGGGATTGCAAGATAACCAAACAAAACTTTTAGTGGATTTCTACTTATTTTATTAAATATCATCTCCACCAAACAGGACAAGCTTGCATCTGTTATAGTTTTGGAGAAAAATGTGTTCATTTCATGTATGCGCGAAATGCCTTAAAAATGGCTTTAAAATGGATTTGGAGCATGGAGACGATTATCTCGGGATTGCAAGATAACCAAACAAAACTTTTAGTGGATTTCTACTTATTTTATTAAATATCATCTCCACCAAACAGGACAAGCTTGCATCTGTTATAGTTTTGGAGAAAAATGTGTTCATTTCATGTATGCGCGAAATGCCTTAAAAATGGCTTTAAAATGGATTTGGAGCATGGAGACGATTATCTCGGGATTGCAAGATAACCAAACAAAACTTTTAGTGGATTTCTACTTATTTTATTAAATATCATCTCCACCAAACAGGACAAGCTTGCATCTGTTATAGTTTTGGAGAAAAATGTGTTCATTTCATGTATGCGCGAAATGCCTTAAAAATGGCTTTAAAATGGATTTGGAGCATGGAGACGATTATCTCGGGATTGCAAGATAACCAAACAAAACTTTTAGTGGATTTCTACTTATTTTATTAAATATCATCTCCACCAAACAGGACAAGCTTGCATCTGTTATAGTTTTGGAGAAAAATGTGTTCATTTCATGTATGCGCGAAATGCCTTAAAAATGGCTTTAAAATGGATTTGGAGCATGGAGACGATTATCTCGGGATTGCAATATAACCAAACAAAACTTTTAGTGGATTTCTACTTATTTTATTAAATATCATCTCCACCAAACAGGACAAGCTTGCATCTGTTATAGTTTTGGAGAAAAATGTGTTCATTTCATGTATGCGCGAAATGCCTTAAAAATGGCTTTAAAATGGATTTGGAGCATGGAGACGATTATCTCGGGATTGCAAGATAACAAAACAAAACTTTTAGTGGATTTCTACTTATTTTATTAAATATCATCTCCACCAAACAGGACAAGCTTGCATCTGTTATAGTTTTGGAGAAAAATGTGTTCATTTCATGTATGCGCGAAATGCCTTAAAAATGGCTTTAAAATGGATTTGGAGCATGGAGACGATTATCTCGGGATTGCAAGATAACCAAACAAAACTTTTAGTGGATTTCTACTTATTTTATTAAATATCATCTCCACCAAACAGGACAAGCTTGCATCTGTTATAGTTTTGGAGAAAAATGTGTTCATTTCATGTATGCGCGAAATGCCTTAAAAATGGCTTTAAAATGGATTTGGAGCATGGAGACGATTATCTCGGGATTGCAAGATAACCAAACAAAACTTTTAGTGGATTTCTACTTATTTTATTAAATATCATCTCCACCAAACAGGACAAGCTTGCATGTGTTATAGTTTTGGAGAAAAATGTGTTCATTTCATGTATGCGCAAAATGCCTTTGAAATGGCTTTAAAATGGATTTGGAGCATGGAGACGATTATCTCAGGATGGCAATATAAACAAACGAAACTTTTAGTAGATTTCTACTTATTTTATTAAATATTATCTCCACCAAACAGGACAAGCTTGCATCTGTTATAGTTTTGGAGAAAAATGTGTTCATTTCATGTATGCGCGAAATGCCTTAAAAATGGCTTTAAAATGGATTTGGAGCATGGAGACGATTATCTCGGGATTGCAAGATAACCAAACAAAACTTTTAGTGGATTTCTACTTATTTTATTAAATATCATCTCCACCAAACAGGACAAGCTTGCATCTGTTATAGTTTTGGAGAAAAATGTGTTCATTTCATGTATGCGCGAAATGCCTTAAAAATGGCTTTAAAATGGATTTGGAGCATGGAGACGATTATCTCGGGATTGCAAGATAACCAAACAAAACTTTTAGTGGATTTCTACTTATTTTATTAAATATCATCTCCACCAAACAGGACAAGCTTGCATCTGTTATAGTTTTGGAGAAAAATGTGTTCATTTCATGTATGCGCGAAATGCCTTAAAAATGGCTTTAAAATGGATTTGGAGCATGGAGACGATTATCTCGGGATTGCAAGATAACCAAACAAATCTTTTAGTGGATTTCTACTTATTTTATTAAATATCATCTCCACCAAACAGGACAAGCTTGCATGTGTTATAGTTTTGGAGAAAAATGTGTTCATTTCATGTATGCGCAAAATGCCTTTGAAATGGCTTTAAAATGGATTTGGAGCATGGAGACGATTATCTCAGGATGGCAATATAAACAAAAGAAACTTTTAGTAGATTTCTACTTATTTTATTAAATATTATCTCCACCAAACAGGACAAGCTTGCATCTGTTATAGTTTTGGAGAAAAATGTGTTCATTTCATGTATGCGCGAAATGCCTTAAAAATGGCTTTAAAATGGATTTGGAGCATGGAGACGATTATCTCGGGATTGCAAGATAACCAAACAAAACTTTTAGTGGATTTCTACTTATTTTATTAAATATCATCTCCACCAAACAGGACAAGCTTGCATCTGTTATAGTTTTGGAGAAAAATGTGTTCATTTCATGTATGCGCGAAATGCCTTAAAAATGGCTTTAAAATGGATTTGGAGCATGGAGACGATTATCTCGGGATTGCAAGATAACCAAACAAAACTTTTAGTGGATTTCTACTTATTTTATTAAATATCATCTCCACCAAACAGGACAAGCTTGCATCTGTTATAGTTTTGGAGAAAAATGTGTTCATTTCATGTATGCGCGAAATGCCTTAAAAATGGCTTTAAAATGGATTTGGAGCATGGAGACGATTATCTCGGGATTGCAAGATAACCAAACAAAACTTTTAGTGGATTTCTACTTATTTTATTAAATATCATCTCCACCAAACAGGACAAGCTTGCATGTGTTATAGTTTTGGAGAAAAATGTGTTCATTTCATGTATGCGCAAAATGCCTTTGAAATGGCTTTAAAATGGATTTGGAGCATGGAGACGATTATCTCAGGATGGCAATATAAACAAACGAAACTTTTAGTAGATTTCTACTTATTTTATTAAATATTATCTCCACCAAACAGGACAAGCTTGCATCTGTTATAGTTTTGGAGAAAAATGTGTTCATTTCATGTATGCGCGAAATGCCTTAAAAATGGCTTTAAAATGGATTTGGAGCATGGAGACGATTATCTCGGGATTGCAAGATAACCAAACAAAACTTTTAGTGGATTTCTACTTATTTTATTAAATATCATCTCCACCAAACAGGACAAGCTTGCATCTGTTATAGTTTTGGAGAAAAATGTGTTCATTTCATGTATGCGCGAAATGCCTTAAAAATGGCTTTAAAATGGATTTGGAGCATGGAGACGATTATCTCGGGATTGCAAGATAACCAAACAAAACTTTTAGTGGATTTCTACTTATTTTATTAAATATCATCTCCACCAAACAGGACAAGCTTGCATCTGTTATAGTTTTGGAGAAAAATGTGTTCATTTCATGTATGCGCGAAATGCCTTAAAAATGGCTTTAAAATGGATTTGGAGCATGGAGACGATTATCTCGGGATTGCAAGATAACCAAACAAAACTTGTAGTGGATTTCTACTTATTTTATTAAATATCATCTCCACCAAACAGGACAAGCTTGCATCTGTTATAGTTTTGGAGAAAAATGTGTTCATTTCATGTATGCGCGAAATGCCTTAAAAATGGCTTTAAAATGGATTTGGAGCATGGAGACGATTATCTCGGGATTGCAAGATAACCAAACAAAACTTTTAGTGGATTTCTACTTATTTTATTAAATATCATCTCCACCAAACAGGACAAGCTTGCATCTGTTATAGTTTTGGAGAAAAATGTGTTCATTTCATGTATGCGCGAAATGCCTTAAAAATGGCTTTAAAATGGATTTGGAGCATGGAGATGATTATCTCGGGATTGCAATATAACCAAACAAAACTTTTAGTGGATTTCTACTTATTTTATTAAATATCATCTCCACCAAACAGGACAAGCTTGCATCTGTTATAGTTTTGGAGAAAAATGTGTTCATTTCATGTATGCGCGAAATGCCTTAAAAATGGCTTTAAAATGGATTTGGAGCATGGAGACGATTATCTCGGGATTGCAAGATAACCAAACAAAACTTTTAGTGGATTTCTACTTATTTTATTAAATATCATCTCCACCAAACAGGACAAGCTTGCATCTGTTATAGTTTTGGAGAAAAATGTGTTCATTTCATGTATGCGCGAAATGCCTTAAAAATGGCTTTAAAATGGATTTGGAGCATGGAGACGATTATCTCGGGATTGCAAGATAACCAAACAAAACTTTTAGTGGATTTCTACTTATTTTATTAAATATCATCTCCACCAAACAGGACAAGCTTGCATCTGTTATAGTTTTGGAGAAAAATGTGTTCATTTCATGTATGCGCGAAATGCCTTAAAAATGGCTTTAAAATGGATTTGGAGCATGGAGACGATTATCTCGGGATTGCAAGATAACCAAACAAAACTTTTAGTGGATTTCTACTTATTTTATTAAATATCATCTCCACCAAACAGGACAAGCTTGCATGTGTTATAGTTTTGGAGAAAAATGTGTTCATTTCATGTATGCGCAAAATGCCTTTGAAATGGCTTTAAAATGGATTTGGAGCATGGAGACGATTATCTCGGGATTGCAAGATAACCAAACAAAACTTTTAGTGGATTTCTACTTATTTTATTAAATATCATCTCCACCAAACAGGACAAGCTTGCATCTGTTATAGTTTTGGAGAAAAATGTGTTCATTTCATGTATGCGCGAAATGCCTTAAAAATGACTATAAAATGGATTTGGAGCATGGAGACGATTATCTCGGGATTGCAAGATAACCAAACAAAACTTTTAGTGGATTTCTACTTATTTTATTAAATATCATCTCCACCAAACAGGACAAGCTTGCATCTGTTATAGTTTTGGAGAAAAATGTGTTCATTTCATGTATGCGCGAAATGCCTTAAAAATGGCTTTAAAATGGATTTGGAGCATGGAGACGATTATCTCGGGATTGCAAGATAACCAAACAAAACTTTTAGTGGATTTCTACTTATTTTATTAAATATCATCTCCACCAAACAGGACAAGCTTGCATCTGTTATAGTTTTGGAGAAAAATGTGTTCATTTCATGTATGCGCGAAATGCCTTAAAAATGGCTTTAAAATGGATTTGGAGCATGGAGACGATTATCTCGGGATTGCAAGATAACCAAACAAAACTTTTAGTTGATTTCTACTTATTTTATTAAATATCATCTCCACCAAACAGGACAAGCTTGCATGTGTTATAGTTTTGGAGAAAAATGTGTTCATTTCATGTATGCGCGAAATGCCTTAAAAATGGCTTTAAAATGGATTTGGAGCATAGAGACGATTATCTCAGGATGGCAATATAAACAAACGAAACTTTTAGTAGATTTCTACTTATTTTATTAAATATTATCTCCACCAAACAGGACAAGCTTGCATCTGTTATAGTTTTGGAGAAAAATGTGTTCATTTCATGTATGCGCGAAATGCCTTAAAAATGGCTTTAAAATGGATTTGGAGCATGGAGACGATTATCTCGGGATTGCAAGATAACCAAACAAAACTTTTAGTTGATTTCTACTTATTTTATTAAATATCATCTCCACCAAACAGGACAAGCTTGCATGTGTTATAGTTTTGGAGAAAAATGTGTTCATTTCATGTATGCGCAAAATGCCTTTGAAATGGCTTTAAAATGGATTTGGAGCATGGAGACGATTATCTCAGGATGGCAATATAAACAAACGAAACTTTTAGTAGATTTCTACTTATTTTATTAAATATTATCTCCACCAAACAGGACAAGCTTGCATCTGTTATAGTTTTGGAGAAAAATGTGTTCATTTCATGTATGCGCGAAATGCCTTAAAAATGGCTTTAAAATGGATTTGGAGCATGGAGACGATTATCTCGGGATTGCAAGATAACCAAACAAAACTTTTAGTGGATTTCTACTTATTTTATTAAATATCATCTCCACCAAACAGGACAAGCTTGCATCTGTTATAGTTTTGGAGAAAAATGTGTTCATTTCATGTATGCGCGAAATGCCTTAAAAATGGCTTTAAAATGGATTTGGAGCATGGAGACGATTATCTCGGGATTGCAAGATAACCAAACAAAACTTTTAGTGGATTTCTACTTATTTTATTAAATATCATCTCCACCAAACAGGACAAGCTTGCATGTGTTATAGTTTTGGAGAAAAATGTGTTCATTTCATGTATGCGCAAAATGCCTTTGAAATGGCTTTAAAATGGATTTGGAGCATGGAGACGATTATCTCGGGATTGCAAGATAACCAAACAAAACTTTTAGTGGATTTCTACTTATTTTATTAAATATCATCTCCACCAAACAGGACAAGCTTGCATCTGTTATAGTTTTGGAGAAAAATGTGTTCATTTCATGTATGCGCGAAATGCCTTAAAAATGGCTTTAAAATGGATTTGGAGCATGGAGACGATTATCTCGGGATTGCAAGATAACCAAACAAAACTTTTAGTGGATTTCTACTTATTTTATTAAATATCATCTCCACCAAACAGGACAAGCTTGCATGTGTTATAGTTTTGGAGAAAAATGTGTTCATTTCATGTATTCGCAAAATGCCTTTGAAATGGCTTTAAAATGGATTTGGAGCATGGAGACGATTATCTCAGGATGGCAATATAAACAAACGAAACTTTTAGTAGATTTCTACTTATTTTATTAAATATTATCTCCACCAAACAGGACAAGCTTGCATCTGTTATAGTTTTGGAGAAAAATGTGTTCATTTCATGTATGCGCGAAATGCCTTAAAAATGGCTTTAAAATGGATTTGGAGCATGGAGACGATTATCTCGGGATTGCAAGATAACCAAACAAAACTTTTAGTGGATTTCTACTTATTTTATTAAATATCATCTCCACCAAACAGGACAAGCTTGCATCTGTTATAGTTTTGGAGAAAAATGTGTTCATTTCATGTATGCGCGAAATGCCTTAAAAATGGCTTTAAAATGGATTTGGAGCATGGAGACGATTATCTCGGGATTGCAAGATAACCAAACAAAACTTTTAGTGGATTTCTACTTATTTTATTAAATATCATCTCCACCAAACAGGACAAGCTTGCATGTGTTATAGTTTTGGAGAAAAATGTGTTCATTTCATGTATGCGCAAAATGCCTTTGAAATGGCTTTAAAATGGATTTGGAGCATGGAGACGATTATCTCAGGATGGCAATATAAACAAACGAAACTTTTAGTAGATTTCTACTTATTTTATTAAAAATTATCTCCACCAAACAGGACAAGCTTGCATCTGTTATAGTTTTTGAGAAAAATGTGTTCATTTCATGTATGCGCGAAATGCCTTAAAAATGGCTTTAAAATGGATTTGGAGCATGGAGACGATTATCTCGGGATTGCAAGATAACCAAACAAAACTTTTAGTGGATTTCTACTTATTTTATTAAATATCATCTCCACCAAACAGGACAAGCTTGCATCTGTTATAGTTTTGGAGAAAAATGTGTTCATTTCATGTATGCGCGAAATGCCTTAAAAATAGTTTTAAAATGGATTTGGAGCATGGAGACGATTATCTCGGGATTGCAAGATAACCAAACAAAACTTTTAGTGGATTTCTACTTATTTTATTAAATATCATCTCCACCAAACAGGACAAGCTTGCATGTGTTATAGTTTTGGAGAAAAATGTGTTCATTTCATGTATGCGCAAAATGCCTTTGAAATGGCTTTAAAATGGATTTGGAGCATGGAGACGATTATCTCAGGATGGCAATATAAACAAACGAAACTTTTAGTAGATTTCTACTTATTTTATTAAATATTATCTCCACCAAACAGGACAAGCTTGCATCTGTTATAGTTTTGGAGAAAAATGTGTTCATTTCATGTATGCGCGAAATGCCTTAAAAATGGCTTTAAAATGGATTTGGAGCATGGAGACGATTATCTCGGGATTGCAAGATAACCAAACAAAACTTTTAGTGGATTTCTACTTATTTTATTAAATATCATCTCCACCAAACAGGACAAGCTTGCATCTGTTATAGTTTTGGAGAAAAATGTGTTCATTTCATGTATGCGCGAAATGCCTTAAAAATGGCTTTAAAATGGATTTGGAGCATGGAGACGATTATCTCGGGATTGCAAGATAACCAAACAAAACTTTTAGTGGATTTCTACTTATTTTATTAAATATCATCTCCACCAAACAGGACAAGCTTGCATGTGTTATAGTTTTGGAGAAATATGTGTTCATTTCATGTATGCGCAAAATGAATTTGAAATGGCTTTAAAATGGATTTGGAGCATGGAGACGATTATCTCAGGATGGCAATATAAACAAACGAAACTTTTAGTAGATTTCTACTTATTTTATTAAATATTATCTCCACCAAACAGGACAAGCTTGCATCTGTTATAGTTTTGGAGAAAAATGTGTTCATTTCATGTATGCGCGAAATGCCTTAAAAATGGCTTTAAAATGGATTTGGAGCATGGAGACGATTATCTCGGGATTGCAAGATAACCAAACAAAACTTTTAGTGGATTTCTACTTATTTTATTAAATATCATCTCCACCAAACAGGACAAGCTTGCATCTGTTATAGTTTTGGAGAAAAATGTGTTCATTTCATGTATGCGCGAAATGCCTTACAAATGGCTTTAAAATGGATTTGGAGCATGGAGACGATTATCTCGGGATTGCAAGATAACCAAACAAAACTTTTAGTGGATTTCTACTTATTTTATTAAATATCATCTCCACCAAACAGGACAAGCTTGCATCTGTTATAGTTTTGGAGAAAAATGTGTTCATTTCATGTATGCGCGAAGTGCCTTAAAAATGGCTTTAAAATGGATTTGGAGCATGGAGACGATTATCTCGGGATTGCAAGATAACCAAACAAAACTTTTAGTGGATTTCTACTTATTTTATTAAATATCATCTCCTCCAAACAGGACAAGCTTGCATCTGTTATAGTTTTGGAGAAAAATGTGTTCATTTCATGTATGCGCGAAATGCCTTAAAAATGGCTTTAAAATGGATTTGGAGCATGGAGACGATTATCTCGGGATTGCAATATAACCAAACAAAACTTTTAGTGGATTTCTACTTATTTTATTAAATATCATCTCCACCAAACAGGACAAGCTTGCATCTGTTATAGTTTTGGAGAAAAATGTGTTCATTTCATGTATGCGCGAAATGCCTTAAAAATGGCTTTAAAATGGATTTGGAGCATGGAGACGATTATCTCGGGATTGCAAGATAACCAAACAAAACTTTTAGTGGATTTCTACTTATTTTATTAAATATCATCTCCACCAAACAGGACAAGCTTGCATCTGTTATAGTTTTGGAGAAAAATGTGTTCATTTCATGTATGCGCGAAATGCCTTAAAAATGGCTTTAAAATGGATTTGGAGCATGGAGACGATTATCTCGGGATTGCATGATAACCAAACAAAACTTTTAGTGGATTTCTACTTATTTTATTAAATATCATCTCCACCAAACAGGACAAACTTGCAGGTGTTATAGTTTTGGAGAAAAATGTGTTCATTTCATGTATGCGCAAAATGCCTTTGAAATGGCTTTAAAATGGATTTGGAGCATGGAGACGATTATCTCGGGATTGCAAGATAACCAAACAAAACTTTTAGTGGATTTCTACTTATTTTATTAAATATCATCTCCACCAAACAGGACAAGCTTGCATCTGTTATAGTTTTGGAGAAAAATGTGTTCATTTCATGTATGCGCGAAATGCCTTAAAAATGGCTTTAAAATAAATTTGGAGCATGGAGACGATTATCTCGGGATTGCAAGATAACCAAACAAAACTTTTAGTGGATTTCTACTTATTTTATTAAATATCATCTCCACCAAACAGGACAAGCTTGCATCTGTTATAGTTTTGGAGAAAAATGTGTTCATTTCATGTATGCGCGAAATGCCTTAAAAATGGCTTTAAAATGGATTTGGAGCATGGAGACGATTATCTCGGGATTGCAAGATAACCAAACAAAACTTTTAGTGGATTTCTACTTATTTTATTAAATATCATCTCCACCAAACAGGACAAGCTTGCATCTGTTATAGTTTTGGAGAAAAATGTGTTCATTTCATGTATGCGCGAAATGCCTTAAAAATGGCTTTAAAATGGATTTGGAGCATGGAGACGATTATCTCGGGATTGCAAGATAACCAAACAAAACTTTTAGTGGATTTCTACTTATTTTATTAAATATCATCTCCACCAAACAGGACAAGCTTGCATGTGTTATAGTTTTGGAGAAAAATGTGTTCATTTCATGTATGCGCAAAATGCCTTTGAAATGGCTTTAAAATGGATTTGGAGCATGGAGACGATTATCTCAGGATGGCAATATAAACAAACGAAACTTTTAGTAGATTTCTACTTATTTTATTAAATATTATCTCCACCAAACAGGACAAGCTTGCATCTGTTATAGTTTTGGAGAAAAATGTGTTCATTTCATGTATGCGCGAAATGCCTTAAAAATGGCTTTAAAATGGATTTGGAGCATGGAGACGATTATCTCGGGATTGCAAGATAACCAAACAAAACTTTTAGTGGATTTCTACTTATTTTATTAAATATCATCTCCACCAAACAGGACAAGCTTGCATCTGTTATAGTTTTGGAGAAAAATGTGTTCATTTCATGTATGCGCGAAATGCCTTAAAAATGGCTTTAAAATGGATTTGGAGCATGGAGACGATTATCTCGGGATTGCAAGATAACCAAACAAAACTTTTAGTGGATTTCTACTTATTTTATTAAATATCATCTCCACCAAACAGGACAAGCTTGCATCTGTTATAGTTTTGGAGAAAAATGTGTTCATTTCATGTATGCGCGAAATGCCTTAAAAATGGCTTTAAAATGGATTTGGAGCATGGAGACGATTATCTCGGGATTGCAAGATAACCAAACAAAACTTTTAGTGGATTTCTACTTATTTTATTAAATATCATCTCCACCAAACAGGACAAGCTTGCATGTGTTATAGTTTTGGAGAAAAATGTGTTCATTTCATGTATGCGCAAAATGCCTTTGAAATGGCTTTAAAATGGATTTGGAGCATGGAGACGATTATCTAAGGATGGCAATATAACCAAACGAAACTTTTAGTAGATTTCTACTTATTTTATTAAATATTATCTCCACCAAACAGGACAAGCTTGCATCTGTTATAGTTTTGGAGAAAAATGTGTTCATTTCATGTATGCGCGAAATGCCTTAAAAATGGCTTTAAAATGGATTTGGAGCATGGAGACGATTATCTCGGGATTGCAAGATAACCAAACAAAACTTTTAGTGGATTTCTACTTATTTTATTAAATATCATCTCCACCAAACAGGACAAGCTTGCATCTGTTATAGTTTTGGAGAAAAATGTGTTCATTTCATGTATGCGCGAAATGCCTTAAAAATGGCTTTAAAATGGATTTGGAGCATGGAGACGATTATCTCGGGATTGCAAGATAACCAAACAAAACTTTTAGTGGATTTCTACTTATTTTATTAAATATCATCTCCACCAAACAGGACAAGCTTGCATCTGTTATAGTTTTGGAGAAAAATGTGTTCATTTCATGTATGCGCGAAATGCCTTAAAAATGGCTTTAAAATGGATTTGGAGCATGGAGACGATTATCTCGGGATTGCAAGATAACCAAACAAAACTTTTAGTGGATTTCTACTTATTTTATTAAATATCATCTCCACCAAACAGGACAAGCTTGCATCTGTTATAGTTTTGGAGAAAAATGTGTTCATTTCATGTATGCGCGAAATGCCTTAAAAATGGCTTTAAAATGGATTTGGAGCATGGAGACGATTATCTCGGGATTGCAATATAACCAAACAAAACTTTTAGTGGATTTCTACTTATTTTATTAAATATCATCTCCACCAAACAGGACAAGCTTGCATCTGTTATAGTTTTGGAGAAAAATGTGTTCATTTCATGTATGCGCGAAATGCCTTAAAAATGGCTTTAAAATGGATTTGGAGCATGGAGACGATTATCTCGGGATTGCAAGATAACCAAACAAAACTTTTAGTGGATTTCTACTTATTTTATTAAATATCATCTCCACCAAACAGGACAAGCTTGCATCTGTTATAGTTTTGGAGAAAAATGTGTTCATTTCATGTATGCGCGAAATGCCTTAAAAATGGCTTTAAAATGGATTTGGAGCATGGAGACGATTATCTCGGGATTGCAAGATAACCAAACAAAACTTTTAGTGGATTTCTACTTTTTTTATTAAATATCATCTCCACCAAACAGGACAAGCTTGCATCTGTTATAGTTTTGGAGAAAAATGTGTTCATTTCATGTATGCGCGAAATGCCTTAAAAATGGCTTTAAAATGGATTTGGAGCATGGAGACGATTATCTCGGGATTGCAAGATAACCAAACAAAACTTTTAGTGGATTTCTACTTATTTTATTAAATATCATCTCCACCAAACAGGACAAGCTTGCATGTGTTATAGTTTTGGAGAAAAATGTGTTCATTTCATGTATGCGCAAAATGCCTTTGAAATGGCTTTAAAATGGATTTGGAGCATGGAGACGATTATCTCGGGATTGCAAGATAACCAAACAAAACTTTTAGTGGATTTCTACTTATTTTATTAAATAACATCTCCACCAAACAGGACAAGCTTGCATCTGTTATAGTTTTGGAGAAAAATGTGTTCATTTCATGTATGCGCAAAATGCCTTTGAAATGGCTTTAAAATGGATTTGGAGCATGGAGACGATTATCTCGGGATTGCAAGATAACCAAACAAAACTTTTAGTGGATTTCTACTTATTTTATTAAATATCATCTCCACCAAACAGGACAAGCTTGCATGTGTTATAGTTTTGGAGAAAAATGTGTTCATTTCATGTATGCGCAAAATGCCTTTGAAATGGCTTTAAAATGGATTTGGAGCATGGAGACGATTATCTCAGGATGGCAATATAAACAAACGAAACTTTTAGTAGATTTCTACTTATTTTATTAAATAGTATCTCCACCAAACAGGACAAGCTTGCATCTGTTATAGTTTTGGAGAAAAATGTGTTCATTTCATGTATGCGCGAAATGCCTTAAAAATGGCTTTAAAATGGATATGGAGCATGGAGACGATTATCTCGGGATTGCAAGATAACCAAACAAAACTTTTAGTGGATTTCTACTTATTTTATTAAATATCATCTCCACCAAACAGGACAAGCTTGCATCTGTTATAGTTTTGGAGAAAAATGTGTTCATTTCATGTATGCGCGAAATGCCTTAAAAATGGCTTTAAAAGGGATTTGGAGCATGGAGACGATTATCTCGGGATTGCAAGATAACCAAACAAAACTTTTAGTGGATTTCTACTTATTTTATTAAATATCATCTCCACCAAACAGGACAAGCTTGCATGTGTTATAGTTTTGGAGAAAAATGTGTTCATTTCATGTATGCGCAAAATGCCTTTGAAATGGCTTTAAAATGGATTTGGAGCATGGAGACGATTATCTCGGGATTGCAAGATAACCAAACAAAACTTTTAGTGGATTTCTACTTATTTTATTAAATATCATCTCCACCAAACAGGACAAGCTTGCATCTGTTATAGTTTTGGAGAAAAATGTGTTCATTTCATGTATGCGCGAAATGCCTTAAAAATGACTATAAAATGGATTTGGAGCATGGAGACGATTATCTCGGGATTGCAAGATAACCAAACAAAACTTTTAGTGGATTTCTACTTATTTTATTAAATATCATCTCCACCAAACAGGACAAGCTTGCATCTGTTATAGTTTTGGAGAAAAATGTGTTCATTTCATGTATGCGCGAAATGCCTTAAAAATGGCTTTAAAATGGATTTGGAGCATGGAGACGATTATCTCGGGATTGCAAGATAACCAAACAAAACTTTTAGTGGATTTCTACTTATTTTATTAAATATCATCTCCACCAAACAGGACAAGCTTGCATCTGTTATAGTTTTGGAGAAAAATGTGTTCATTTCATGTATGCGCGAAATGCCTTAAAAATGGCTTTAAAATGGATTTGGAGCATGGAGACGATTATCTCGGGATTGCAAGATAACCAAACAAAACTTTTAGTGGATTTCTACTTATTTTATTAAATATCATCTCCACCAAACAGGACAAGCTTGCATGTGTTATAGTTTTGGAGAAAAATGTGTTCATTTCATGTATGCGCAAAATGCCTTTGAAATGGCTTTAAAATGGATTTGGAGCATGGAGACGATTATCTCAGGATGGCAATATAAACAAACGAAACTTTTAGTAGATTTCTACTTATTTTATTAAATATTATCTCCACCAAACAGGACAAGCTTGCATCTGTTATAGTTTTGGAGAAAAATGTGTTCATTTCATGTATGCGCGAAATGCCTTAAAAATGGCTTTAAAATGGATTTGGAGCATGGAGACGATTATCTCGGGATTGCAAGATAACCAAACAAAACTTTTAGTGGATTTCTACTTATTTTATTAAATATCATCTCCACCAAACAGGACAAGCTTGCATGTGTTATAGTTTTGGAGAAAAATGTGTTCATTTCATGTATGCGCAAAATGCCTTTGAAATGGCTTTAAAATGGATTTGGAGCATGGAGACGATTATCTCGGGATTGCAAGATAACCAAACAAAACTTTTAGTGGATTTCTACTTATTTTATTAAATATCATCTCCACCAAACAGGACAAGCTTGCATCTGTTATAGTTTTGGAGAAAAATGTGTTCATTTCATGTATGCGCGAAATGCCTTAAAAATGACTATAAAATGGATTTGGAGCATGGAGACGATTATCTCGGGATTGCAAGATAACCAAACAAAACTTTTAGTGGATTTCTACTTATTTTATTAAATATCATCTCCACCAAACAGGACAAGCTTGCATCTGTTATAGTTTTGGAGAAAAATGTGTTCATTTCATGTATGCGCGAAATGCCTTAAAAATGGCTTTAAAATGGATTTGGAGCATGGAGACGATTATCTCGGGATTGCAAGATAACCAAACAAAACTTTTAGTGGATTTCTACTTATTTTATTAAATATCATCTCCACCAAACAGGACAAGCTTGCATCTGTTATAGTTTTGGAGAAAAATGTGTTCATTTCATGTATGCGCGAAATGCCTTAAAAATGGCTTTAAATGGATTTGGAGCATGGAGACGATTATCTCGGGATTGCAAGATAACCAAACAAAACTTTTAGTGGATTTCTACTTATTTTATTAAATATCATCTCCACCAAACAGGACAAGCTTGCATGTGTTATAGTTTTGGAGAAAAATGTGTTCATTTCATGTATGCGCGAAATGCCTTAAAAATGGCTTTAAAATGGATTTGGAGCATGGAGACGATTATCTCGGGATTGCAAGATAACCAAACAAAACTTTTAGTGGATTTCTACTTATTTTATTAAATATCATCTCCACCAAACAGGACAAGCTTGCATCTGTTATAGTTTTGGAGAAAAATGTGTTCATTTCATGTATGCGCGAAATGCCTTAAAAATGGCTTTAAAATGGATTTGGAGCATGGAGACGATTATCTCGGGATTGCAAGATAACCAAACAAAACTTTTAGTGGATTTCTACTTATTTTATTAAATATCATCTCCACCAAACAGGACAAGCTTGCATCTGTTATAGTTTTGGAGAAAAATGTGTTCATTTCATGTATGCGCGAAATGCCTTAAAAATGACTATAAAATGGATTTGGAGCATGGAGACGATTATCTCGGGATTGCAAGATAACCAAACAAAACTTTTAGTGGATTTCTACTTATTTTATTAAATATCATCTCCACCAAACAGGACAAGCTTGCATCTGTTATAGTTTTGGAGAAAAATGTGTTCATTTCATGTATGCGCGAAATGCCTTAAAAATGGCTTTAAAATGGATTTGGAGCATGGAGACGATTATCTCGGGATTGCAAGATAACCAAACAAAACTTTTAGTGGATTTCTACTTATTTTATTAAATATCATCTCCACCAAACAGGACAAGCTTGCATCTGTTATAGTTTTGGAGAAAAATGTGTTCATTTCATGTATGCGCAAAATGCCTTTGAAATGGCTTTAAAATGGATTTGGAGCATGGAGACGATTATCTCAGGATGGCAATATAAACAAACGAAACTTTTAGTAGATTTCTACTTATTTTATTAAATATTATCTCCACCAAACAGGACAAGCTTGCATCTGTTATAGTTTTGGAGAAAAATGTGTTCATTTCATGTATGCGCGAAATGCCTTAAAAATGGCTTTAAAATGGATTTGGAGCATGGAGACGATTATCTCGGGATTGCAAGATAACCAAACAAAACTTTTAGTGGATTTCTACTTATTTTATTAAATATCATCTCCACCAAACAGGACAAGCTTGCATGTGTTATAGTTTTGGAGAAAAATGTGTTCATTTCATGTATGCGCAAAATGCCTTTGAAATGGCTTTAAAATGGATTTGGAGCATGGAGACGATTATCTCGGGATTGCAAGATAACCAAACAAAACTTTTAGTGGATTTCTACTTATTTTATTAAATATCATCTCCACCAAACAGGACAAGCTTGCATCTGTTATAGTTTTGGAGAAAAATGTGTTCATTTCATGTATGCGCGAAATGCCTTAAAAATGACTATAAAATGGATTTGGAGCATGGAGACGATTATCTCGGGATTGCAAGATAACCAAACAAAACTTTTAGTGGATTTCTACTTATTTTATTAAATATCATCTCCACCAAACAGGACAAGCTTGCATCTGTTATAGTTTTGGAGAAAAATGTGTTCATTTCATGTATGCGCGAAATGCCTTAAAAATGGCTTTAAAATGGATTTGGAGCATGGAGACGATTATCTCGGGATTGCAAGATAACCAAACAAAACTTTTAGTGGATTTCTACTTATTTTATTAAATATCATCTCCACCAAACAGGACAAGCTTGCATCTGTTATAGTTTTGGAGAAAAATGTGTTCATTTCATGTATGCGCGAAATGCCTTAAAAATGGCTTTAAAATGGATTTGGAGCATGGAGACGATTATCTCGGGATTGCAAGATAACCAAACAAAACTTTTAGTGGATTTCTACTTATTTTATTAAATATCATCTCCACCAAACAGGACAAGCTTGCATGTGTTATAGTTTTGGAGAAAAATGTGTTCATTTCATGTATGCGCGAAATGCCTTAAAAATGGCTTTAAAATGGATTTGGAGCATGGAGACGATTATCTCGGGATTGCAAGATAACCAAACAAAACTTTTAGTGGATTTCTACTTATTTTATTAAATATCATCTCCACCAAACAGGACAAGCTTGCATCTGTTATAGTTTTGGAGAAAAATGTGTTCATTTCATGTATGCGCGAAATGCCTTAAAAATGGCTTTAAAATGGATTTGGAGCATGGAGACGATTATCTCGGGATTGCAAGATAACCAAACAAAACTTTTAGTGGATTTCTACTTATTTTATTAAATATCATCTCCACCAAACAGGACAAGCTTGCATCTGTTATAGTTTTGGAGAAAAATGTGTTCATTTCATGTATGCGCGAAATGCCTTAAAAATGACTATAAAATGGATTTGGAGCATGGAGACGATTATCTCGGGATTGCAAGATAACCAAACAAAACTTTTAGTGGATTTCTACTTATTTTATTAAATATCATCTCCACCAAACAGGACAAGCTTGCATCTGTTATAGTTTTGGAGAAAAATGTGTTCATTTCATGTATGCGCGAAATGCCTTAAAAATGGCTTTAAAATGGATTTGGAGCATGGAGACGATTATCTCGGGATTGCAAGATAACCAAACAAAACTTTTAGTGGATTTCTACTTATTTTATTAAATATCATCTCCACCAAACAGGACAAGCTTGCATCTGTTATAGTTTTGGAGAAAAATGTGTTCATTTCATGTATGCGCGAAATGCCTTAAAAATGGCTTTAAAATGGATTTGGAGCATGGAGACGATTATCTCGGGATTGCAAGATAACCAAACAAAACTTTTAGTGGATTTCTACTTATTTTATTAAATATCATCTCCACCAAACAGGACAAGCTTGCATGTGTTATAGTTTTGGAGAAAAATGTGTTCATTTCATGTATGCGCAAAATGCCTTTGAAATGGCTTTAAAATGGATTTGGAGCATGGAGACGATTATCTCAGGATGGCAATATAAACAAACGAAACTTTTAGTAGATTTCTACTTATTTTATTAAATATTATCTCCACCAAACAGGACAAGCTTGCATCTGTTATAGTTTTGGAGAAAAATGTGTTCATTTCATGTATGCGCGAAATGCCTTAAAAATGGCTTTAAAATGGATTTGGAGCATGGAGACGATTATCTCGGGATTGCAAGATAACCAAACAAAACTTTTAGTGGATTTCTACTTATTTTATTAAATATCATCTCCACCAAACAGGACAAGCTTGCATGTGTTATAGTTTTGGAGAAAAATGTGTTCATTTCATGTATGCGCAAAATGCCTTTGAAATGGCTTTAAAATGGATTTGGAGCATGGAGACGATTATCTCGGGATTGCAAGATAACCAAACAAAACTTTTAGTGGATTTCTACTTATTTTATTAAATATCATCTCCACCAAACAGGACAAGCTTGCATCTGTTATAGTTTTGGAGAAAAATGTGTTCATTTCATGTATGCGCGAAATGCCTTAAAAATGACTATAAAATGGATTTGGAGCATGGAGACGATTATCTCGGGATTGCAAGATAACCAAACAAAACTTTTAGTGGATTTCTACTTATTTTATTAAATATCATCTCCACCAAACAGGACAAGCTTGCATCTGTTATAGTTTTGGAGAAAAATGTGTTCATTTCATGTATGCGCGAAATGCCTTAAAAATGGCTTTAAAATGGATTTGGAGCATGGAGACGATTATCTCGGGATTGCAAGATAACCAAACAAAACTTTTAGTGGATTTCTACTTATTTTATTAAATATCATCTCCACCAAACAGGACAAGCTTGCATCTGTTATAGTTTTGGAGAAAAATGTGTTCATTTCATGTATGCGCGAAATGCCTTAAAAATGGCTTTAAAATGGATTTGGAGCATGGAGACGATTATCTCGGGATTGCAAGATAACCAAACAAAACTTTTAGTGGATTTCTACTTATTTTATTAAATATCATCTCCACCAAACAGGACAAGCTTGCATGTGTTATAGTTTTGGAGAAAAATGTGTTCATTTCATGTATGCGCAAAATGCCTTTGAAATGGCTTTAAAATGGATTTGGAGCATGGAGACGATTATCTCAGGATGGCAATATAAACAAACGAAACTTTTAGTAGATTTCTACTTATTTTATTAAATATTATCTCCACCAAACAGGACAAGCTTGCATCTGTTATAGTTTTGGAGAAAAATGTGTTCATTTCATGTATGCGCGAAATGCCTTAAAAATGGCTTTAAAATGGATTTGGAGCATGGATACGATTATCTCGGGATTGCAAGATAACCAAACAAAACTTTTAGTGGATTTCTACTTATTTTATTAAATATCATCTCCACCAAACAGGACAAGCTTGCATGTGTTATAGTTTTGGAGAAAAATGTGTTCATTTCATGTATGCGCAAAATGCCTTTGAAATGGCTTTAAAATGGATTTGGAGCATGGAGACGATTATCTCGGGATTGCAAGATAACCAAACAAAACTTTTAGTGGATCTCTACTTATTTTATTAAATATCATCTCCACCAAACAGGACAAGCTTGCATCTGTTATAGTTTTGGAGAAAAATGTGTTCATTTCATGTATGCGCGAAATGCCTTAAAAATGGCTTTAAAATGGATTTGGAGCATGGAGACGATTATCTCGGGATTGCAAGATAACCAAACAAAACTTTTAGTGGATTTCTACTTATTTTATTAAATATCATCTCCACCAAACAGGACAAGCTTGCATCTGTTATAGTTTTGGAGAAAAATGTGTTCATTTCATGTATGCGCGAAATGCCTTAAAAATGGCTTTAAAATGGATTTGGAGCATGGAGACGATTATCTCGGGATTGCAAGATAACCAAACAAAACTTTTAGTGGATTTCTACTTATTTTATTAAATATCATCTCCACCAAACAGGACAAGCTTGCATCTGTTATAGTTTTGGAGAAAAATGTGTTAATTTCATGTATGCGCGAAATGCCTTAAAAATGGCTTTAAAATGGATTTGGAGCATGGAGACGATTATCTCGGGATTGCAAGATAACCAAACAAAACTTTTAGTGGATTTCTACTTATTTTATTAAATATCATCTCCACCAAACAGGACAAGCTTGCATGTGTTATAGTTTTGGAGAAAAATGTGTTCATTTCATGTATGCGCAAAATGCCTTTGAAATGGCTTTAAAATGGATTTGGAGCATGGAGACGATTATCTCAGGATGGCAATATAAACAAACGAAACTTTTAGTAGATTTCTACTTATTTTATTAAATATTATCTCCACCAAACAGGACAAGCTTGCATCTGTTATAGTTTTGGAGAAAAATGTGTTCATTTCATGTATGCGCGAAATGCCTTAAAAATGGCTTTAAAATGGATTTGGAGCATGGAGACGATTTTCTCGGGATTGCAAGATAACCAACCAAAATTTTAGTGGATTTCTACTTATTTTATTAAATATCATCTCCACCAAACAGGACAAGCTTGCATCTGTTATAGTTTTGGAGAAAAATGTGTTCATTTCATGTATGCGCAAAATGCCTTTGAAATGGCTTTAAAATGGATTTGGAGCATGGAGACGATTATCTCAGGATGGCAATATAAACAAACGAAACTTTTAGTAGATTTCTACTTATTTTATTAAATATTATCTTCACCAAACAGGACAAGCTTGCATCTGTTATAGTTTTGGAGAAAAATGTGTTCATTTCAAGTATGCGCGAAATGCCTTAAAAATGGCTTTAAAATGGATTTGGAGCATGGAGACGATTATCTCGGGATTGCAAGATAACCAAACAAAACTTTTAGTGGATTTCTACTTATTTTATTAAATATCATCTCCACCAAACAGGACAAGCTTGCATGTGTTATAGTTTTGGAGAAAAATGTGTTCATTTCATGTATGCGCAAAATGCCTTTGAAATGGCTTTAAAATGGATTTGGAGCATGGAGACGATTATCTCGGGATTGCAAGATAACCAAACAAAACTTTTAGTGGATCTCTACTTATTTTATTAAATATCATCTCCACCAAACAGGACAAGCTTGCATCTGTTATAGTTTTGGAGAAAAATGTGTTCATTTCATGTATGCGCGAAATGCCTTAAAAATGGCTTTAAAATGGATTTGGAGCATGGAGACGATTATCTCGGGATTGCAAGATAACCAAACAAAACTTTTAGTGGATTTCTACTTATTTTATTAAATATCATCTCCACCAAACAGGACAAGCTTGCATCTGTTATAGTTTTGGAGAAAAATGTGTTCATTTCATGTATGCGCGAAATGCCTTAAAAATGGCTTTAAAATGGATTTGGAGCATGGAGACGATTATCTCGGGATTGCAAGATAACCAAACAAAACTTTTAGTGGATTTCTACTTATTTTATTAAATATCATCTCCACCAAACAGGACAAGCTTGCATGTGTTATAGTTTTGGAGAAAAATGTGTTCATTTCATGTATGCGCAAAATGCCTTTGAAATGGCTTTAAAATGGATTTGGAGCATGGAGACGATTATCTCAGGATGGCAATATAAACAAACGAAACTTTTAGTAGATTTCTACTTATTTTATTAAATATTATCTCCACCAAACAGGACAAGCTTGCATCTGTTATAGTTTTGGAGAAAAATGTGTTCATTTCATGTATGCGCGAAATGCCTTAAAAATGGCTTTAAAATGGATTTGGAGCATGGAGACGATTATCTCGGGATTGCAAGATAACCAAACAAAACTTTTAGTGGATTTCTACTTATTTTATTAAATATCATCTCCACCAAACAGGACAAGCTTGCATCTGTTATAGTTTTGGAGAAAAATGTGTTCATTTCATGTATGCGCAAAATGCCTTTGAAATGGCTTTAAAATGGATTTGGAGCATGGAGACGATTATCTCAGGATGGCAATATAAACAAACGAAACTTTTAGTAGATTTCTACTTATTTTATTAAATATTATCTTCACCAAACAGGACAAGCTTGCATCTGTTATAGTTTTGGAGAAAAATGTGTTCATTTCATGTATGCGCGAAATGCCTTAAAAATGGCTTTAAAATGGATTTGGAGCATGGAGACGATTATCTCGGGATTGCAAGATAACCAAACAAAACTTTTAGTGGATTTCTACTTATTTTATTAAATATCATCTCCACCAAACAGGACAAGCTTGCATGTGTTATAGTTTTGGAGAAAAATGTGTTCATTTCATGTATGCGCAAAATGCCTTTGAAATGGCTTTAAAATGGATTTGGAGCATGGAGACGATTATCTCGGGATTGCAAGATAACCAAACAAAACTTTTAGTGGATCTCTACTTATTTTATTAAATATCATCTCCACCAAACAGGACAAGCTTGCATCTGTTATAGTTTTGGAGAAAAATGTGTTCATTTCATGTATGCGCGAAATGCCTTAAAAATGGCTTTAAAATGGATTTGGAGCATGGAGACGATTATCTCGGGATTGCAAGATAACCAAACAAAACTTTTAGTGGATTTCTACTTATTTTATTAAATATCATCTCCACCAAACAGGACAAGCTTGCATCTGTTATAGTTTTGGAGAAAAATGTGTTCATTTCATGTATGCGCGAAATGCCTTAAAAATGGCTTTAAAATGGATTTGGAGCATGGAGACGATTATCTCGGGATTGCAAGATAACCAAACAAAACTTTTAGTGGATTTCTACTTATTTTATTAAATATCATCTCCACCAAACAGGACAAGCTTGCATGTGTTATAGTTTTGGAGAAAAATGTGTTCATTTCATGTATGCGCAAAATGCCTTTGAAATGGCTTTAAAATGGATTTGGAGCATGGAGACGATTATCTCAGGATGGCAATATAAACAAACGAAACTTTTAGTAGATTTCTACTTATTTTATTAAATATTATCGCCACCAAACAGGACAAGCTTGCATCTGTTATAGTTTTGGAGAAAAATGTGTTCATTTCATCTATGCGCGAAATGCCTTAAAAATGGCTTTAAAATGGATTTGGAGCATGGAGACGATTATCTCGGGATTGCAAGATAACCAAACAAAACTTTTAGTGGATTTCTACTTATTTTATTAAATATCATCTCCACCAAACAGGACAAGCTTGCATCTGTTATAGTTTTGGAGAAAAATGTGTTCATTTCATGTATGCGCGAAATGCCTTAAAAATGGCTTTAAAATGGATATGGAGCATGGAGACGATTATCTCGGGATTGCAAGATAACCAAACAAAACTTTTAGTGGATTTCTACTTATTTTATTAAATATCATCTCCACCAAACAGGACAAGCTTGCATGTGTTATAGTTTTGGAGAAAAATGTGTTCATTTCATGTATGCGCGAAATGCCTTAAAAATGGCTTTAAAATGGATTTGGAGCATGGAGACGATTATCTCGGGATTGCAATATAACCAAACAAAACTTTTAGTGGATTTCTACTTATTTTATTAAATATCATCTCCACCAAACAGGACAAGCTTGCATGTGTTATAGTTTTGGAGAAAAATGTGTTCATTTCATGTATGCGCAAAATGCCTTTGAAATGGCTTTAAAATGGATTTGGAGCATGGAGACGATTATCTCAGGATGGCAATATAAACAAACGAAACTTTTAGTAGATTTCTACTTATTTTATTAAATATTATCTCCACCAAACAGGACAAGCTTGCATCTGTTATAGTTTTGGAGAAAAATGTGTTCATTTCATGTATGCGCGAAATGCCTTAAAAATGGCTTTAAAATGGATTTGGAGCATGGAGACGATTATCTCGGGATTGCAAGATAACCAAACAAAACTTTTAGTGGATTTCTACTTATTTTATTAAATATCATCTCCACCAAACAGGACAAGCTTGCATGTGTTATAGTTTTGGAGAAATATGTGTTCATTTCATGTATGCGCAAAATGCCTTTGAAATGGCTTTAAAATGGATTTGGAGCATGGAGACGATTATCTCAGGATGGCAATATAAACAAACGAAACTTTTAGTAGATTTCTACTTATTTTATTAAATATTATCTCCACCAAACAGGACAAGCTTGCATCTGTTATAGTTTTGGAGAAAAATGTGTTCATTTCATGTATGCGCGAAATGCCTTAAAAATGGCTTTAAAATGGATTTGGAGCATGGAGACGATTATCTCGGGATTGCAAGATAACCAAACAAAACTTTTAGTGGATTTCTACTTATTTTATTAAATATCATCTCCACCAAACAGGACAAGCTTGCATGTGTTATAGTTTTGGAGAAAAATGTGTTCATTTCATGTATGCGCAAAATGCCTTTGAAATGGCTTTAAAATGGATTTGGAGCATGGAGACGATTATCTCGGGATTGCAAGATAACCAAACAAAACTTTTAGTGGATCTCTACTTATTTTATTAAATATCATCTCCACCAAACAGGACAAGCTTGCATCTGTTATAGTTTTGGAGAAAAATGTGTTCATTTCATGTATGCGCGAAATGCCTTAAAAATGGCTTTAAAATGGATTTGGAGCATGGAGACGATTATCTCGGGATTGCAAGATAACCAAACAAAACTTTTACTGGATTTCTACTTATTTTATTAAATATCATCTCCACCAAACAGGACAAGCTTGCATCTGTTATAGTTTTGGAGAAAAATGTGTTCATTTCATGTATGCGCGAAATGCCTTAAAAATGGCTTTAAAATGGATTTGGAGCATGGAGACGATTATCTCGGGATTGCAAGATAACCAAACAAAACTTTTAGTGGATTTCTACTTATTTTATTAAATATCATCTCCACCAAACAGGACAAGCTTGCATCTGTTATAGTTTTGGAGAAAAATGTGTTCATTTCATGTATGCGCGAAATGCCTTAAAAATGGCTTTAAAATGGATTTGGAGCATGGAGACGATTATCTCGGGATTGCAAGATAACCAAACAAAACTTTTAGTGGATTTCTACTTATTTTATTAAATATCATCTCCACCAAACAGGACAAGCTTGCATCTGTTATAGTTTTGGAGAAAAATGTGTTCATTTCATGTATGCGCGAAATGCCTTAAAAATGGCTTTAAAATGGATTTGGAGCATGGAGACGATTATCTCGGGATTGCAAGATAACCAAACAAAACTTTTAGTGGATTTCTACTTATTTTATTAAATATCATCTCCACCAAACAGGACAAGCTTGCATGTGTTATAGTTTTGGAGAAAAATGTGTTCATTTCATGTATGCGCAAAATGCCTTTGAAATGGCTTTAAAATGGATTTGGAGCATGGAGACGATTATCTCAGGATGGCAATATAAACAAACGAAACTTTTAGTAGATTTCTACTTATTTTATTAAATATTATCTCCACCAAACAGGACAAGCTTGCATCTGTTATAGTTTTGGAGAAAAATGTGTTCATTTCATGTATGCGCGAAATGCCTTAAAAATGGCTTTAAAATGGATTTGGAGCATGGAGACGATTATCTCGGGATTGCAAGATAACCAAACAAAACTTTTAGTGGATTTCTACTTATTTTATTAAATATCATCTCCACCAAACAGGACAAGCTTGCATCTGTTATAGTTTTGGAGAAAAATGTGTTAATTTCATGTATGCGCGAAATGCCTTAAAAATGGCTTTAAAATGGATTTGGAGCATGGAGACGATTATCTCGGGATTGCAAGATAACCAAACAAAACTTTTAGTGGATTTCTACTTATTTTATTAAATATCATCTCCACCAAACAGGACAAGCTTGCATGTGTTAAAGTTTTGGAGAAAAATGTGTTCATTTCATGTATGCGCAAAATGCCTTTGAAATGGCTTTAAAATGGATTTGGAGCATGGAGACGATTATCTCAGGATAGCAATATAAACAAACGAAACTTTTAGTAGATTTCTACTTATTTTATTAAATATTATCTCCACCAAACAGGACAAGCTTGCATCTGTTATAGTTTTGGAGAAAAATGTGTTCATTTCATGTTTGCGCGAAATGCCTTAAAAATGGCTTTAAAATGGATTTGGAGCATGGAGACTATTATCTCGGGATTGCAAGATAACCAAACAAAACTTTTAGTGGATTTCTACTTATTTTATTAAATATCATCTCCACCAAACAGGACAAGCTTGCATCTGTTATAGTTTTGGAGAAAAATGTGTTCATTTCATGTATGCGCGAAATGCCTTAAAAATGGCTTTAAAATGGATATGGAGCATGGAGACGATTATCTCGGGATTGCAAGATAACCAAACAAAACTTTTAGTGGATTTCTACTTATTTTATTAAATATCATCTCCACCAAACAGGACAAGCTTGCATGTGTTATAGTTTTGGAGAAAAATGTGTTCATTTCATGTATGCGCAAAATGCCTTTGAAATGGCTTTAAAATGGATTTGGAGCATGGAGACGATTATCTCAGGATGG
The DNA here is from genome assembly GCF_048569485.1 of Anomaloglossus baeobatrachus. Lineage (NCBI taxonomy): Eukaryota > Metazoa > Chordata > Amphibia > Anura > Aromobatidae > Anomaloglossus > Anomaloglossus baeobatrachus. Next base: position 89,565 of record NW_027442347.1, read on the forward strand.
CAATATAAACAAACAAAACTTTTAGTAGATTTCTACTTATTTTATTAAATATTATCTCCACCAAACAGGACAAGCTTGCATCTGTTATAGTTTTGGAGAAAAATGTGTTCATTTCATGTATGCGCGAAATGCCTTAAAAATGGCTTTAAAATGGATTTGGAGCATGGAGACGATTATCTCGGGATTGCAAGATAACCAAACAAAACTTTTAGTGGATTTCTACTTATTTTATTAAATATCATCTCCACCAAACAGGACAAGCTTGCATGTGTTATAGTTTTGGAGAAAAATGTGTTCATTTCATGTATGCGCAAAATGCCTTTGAAATGGCTTTAAAATGGATTTGGAGCATGGAGACGATTATCTCGGGATTGCAAGATAACCAAACAAAACTTTTAGTGGATCTCTACTTATTTTATTAAATATCATCTCCACCAAACAGGACAAGCTTGCATCTGTTATAGTTTTGGAGAAAAATGTGTTCATTTCATGTATGCGCGAAATGCCTTAAAAATGGCTTTAAAATGGATTTGGAGCATGGAGACGATTATCTCGGGATTGCAAGATAACCAAACAAAACTTTTAGTGGATTTCTACTTATTTTATTAAATATCATCTCCACCAAACAGGACAAGCTTGCATCTGTTATAGTTTTGGAGAAAAATGTGTTCATTTCATGTATGCGCGAAATGCCTTAAAAATGGCTTTAAAATGGATTTGGAGCATGGAGACGATTATCTCGGGATTGCAAGATAACCAAACAAAACTTTTAGTGGATTTCTACTTATTTTATTAAATATCATCTCCACCAAACAGGACAAGCTTGCATCTGTTATAGTTTTGGAGAAAAATGTGTTAATTTCATGTATGCGCGAAATGCCTTAAAAATGGCTTTAAAATGGATTTGGAGCATGGAGACGATTATCTCGGGATTGCAAGATAACCAAACAAAACTTTTAGTGGATTTCTACTTATTTTATTAAATATCATCTCCACCAAACAGGACAAGCTTGCATGTGTTATAGTTTTGGAGAAAAATGTGTTCATTTCATGTATGCGCAAAATGCCTTTGAAATGGCTTTAAAATGGATTTGGAGCATGGAGACGATTATCTCAGGATGGCAATATAAACAAACGAAACTTTTAGTAGATTTCTACTTATTTTATTAAATATTATCTCCACCAAACAGGACAAGCTTGCATCTGTTATAGTTTTGGAGAAAAATGTGTTCATTTCATGTATGCGCGAAATGCCTTAAAAATGGCTTTAAAATGGATTTGTAGCATGGAGACGATTATCTCGGGATTGCAAGATAACCAAACAAAACTTTTAGTGGATTTCTACTTATTTTATTAAATATCATCTCCACCAAACAGGACAAGCTTGCATCTGTTATAGTTTTGGAGAAAAATGTGTTCATTTCATGTATGCGCGAAATGCCTTAAAAATGGCTTTAAAATGGATATGGAGCATGGAGACGATTATCTCGGGATTGCAAGATAACCAAACAAAACTTTTAGTGGATTTCTACTTATTTTATTAAATATCATCTCCACCAAACAGGACAAGCTTGCATGTGTTATAGTTTTGGAGAAAAATATGTTCATTTCATGTATGCGCAAAATGCCTTTGAAATGGCTTTAAAATGGATTTGGAGCATGGAGACGATTATCTCAGGATGGCAATATAAACAAACGAAACTTTTAGTAGATTTCTACTTATTTTATTAAATATTATCTCCACCAAACAGGACAAGCTTGCATCTGTTATAGTTTTGGAGAAAAATGTGTTCATTTCATGTATGCGCGAAATGCCTTAAAAATGGCTTTAAAATGGATTTGGAGCATGGAGACGATTATCTCGGGATTGCAAGATAACCAAACAAAACTTTTAGTGGATTTCTACTTATTTTATTAAATATCATCTCCACCAAACAGGACAAGCTTGCATCTGTTATAGTTTTGGAGAAAAATGTGTTCATTTCATGTATGCGCGAAATGCCTTAAAAATGGCTTTAAAATGGATTTGGAGCATGGAGACGATTATCTCGGGATTGCAAGATAACCAAACAAAACTTTTAGTGGATTTCTACTTATTTTATTAAATATCATCTCCACCAAACAGGACAAGCTTGCATGTGTTATAGTTTTGGAGAAAAATGTGTTCATTTCATGTATGCGCAAAATGCCTTTGAAATGGCTTTAAAATGGATTTGGAGCATGGAGACGATTATCTCAGGATGGCAATATAAACAAACGAAACTTTTAGTAGATTTCTACTTATTTTATTAAATATTATCTCCACCAAACAGGACAAGCTTGCATCTGTTATAGTTTTGGAGAAAAATGTGTTCATTTCATGTATGCGCGAAATGCCTTAAAAATGGCTTTAAAATGGATTTGGAGCATGGAGACGATTATCTCGGGATTGCAAGATAACCAAACAAAACTTTTAGTGGATTTCTACTTATTTTATTAAATATCATCTCCACCAAACAGGACAAGCTTGCATCTGTTATAGTTTTGGAGAAAAATGTGTTCATTTCATGTATGCGCGAAATGCCTTAAAAATGGCTTTAAAATGGATTTGGAGCATGGAGACGATTATCTCGGGATTGCAAGATAACCAAACAAAACTTTTAGTGGATTTCTACTTATTTTATTAAATATCATCTCCACCAAACAGGACAAGCTTGCATGTGTTATAGTTTTGGAGAAATATGTGTTCATTTCATGTATGCGCAAAATGCCTTTGAAATGGCTTTAAAATGGATTTGGAGCATGGAGACGATTATCTCAGGATGGCAATATAAACAAACGAAACTTTTAGTAGATTTCTACTTATTTTATTAAATATTATCTCCACCAAACAGGACAAGCTTGCATCTGTTATAGTTTTGGAGAAAAATGTGTTCATTTCATGTATGCGCGAAATGCCTTAAAAATGGCTTTAAAATGGATTTGGAGCATGGAGACGATTATCTCGGGATTGCAAGATAACCAAACAAAACTTTTAGTGGATTTCTACTTATTTTATTAAATATCATCTCCACCAAACAGGACAAGCTTGCATGTGTTATAGTTTTGGAGAAAAATGTGTTCATTTCATGTATGCGCAAAATGCCTTTGAAATGGCTTTAAAATGGATTTGGAGCATGGAGACGATTATCTCGGGATTGCAAGATAACCAAACAAAACTTTTAGTGGATCTCTACTTATTTTATTAAATATCATCTCCACCAAACAGGACAAGCTTGCATCTGTTATAGTTTTGGAGAAAAATGTGTTCATTTCATGTATGCGCGAAATGCCTTAAAAATGGCTTTAAAATGGATTTGGAGCATGGAGACGATTATCTCGGGATTGCAAGATAACCAAACAAAACTTTTAGTGGATTTCTACTTATTTTATTAAATATCATCTCCACCAAACAGGACAAGCTTGCATCTGTTATAGTTTTGGAGAAAAATGTGTTCATTTCATGTATGCGCGAAATGCCTTAAAAATGGCTTTAAAATGGATTTGGAGCATGGAGACGATTATCTCGGGATTGCAAGATAACCAAACAAAACTTTTAGTGGATTTCTACTTAATTTATTAAATATCATCTCCACCAAACAGGACAAGCTTGCATCTGTTATAGTTTTGGAGAAAAATGTGTTCATTTCATGTATGCGCGAAATGCCTTAAAAATGGCTTTAAAATGGATTTGGAGCATGGAGACGATTATCTCGGGATTGCAAGATAACCAAACAAAACTTTTAGTGGATTTCTACTTATTTTATTAAATATCATCTCCACCAAACAGGACAAGCTTGCATCTGTTATAGTTTTGGAGAAAAATGTGTTCATTTCATGTATGCGCGAAATGCCTTAAAAATGGCTTTAAAATGGATTTGGAGCATGGAGACGATTATCTCGGGATTGCAAGATAACCAAACAAAACTTTTAGTGGATTTCTACTTATTTTATTAAATATCATCTCCACCAAACAGGACAAGCTTGCATGTGTTATAGTTTTGGAGAAAAATGTGTTCATTTCATGTATGCGCAAAATGCCTTTGAAATGGCTTTAAAATGGATTTGGAGCATGGAGACGATTATCTCAGGATGGCAATATAAACAAACGAAACTTTTAGTAGATTTCTACTTATTTTATTAAATATTATCTCCACCAAACAGGACAAGCTTGCATCTGTTATAGTTTTGGAGAAAAATGTGTTCATTTCATGTATGCGCGAAATGCCTTAAAAATGGCTTTAAAATGGATTTGTAGCATGGAGACGATTATCTCTGGATTGCAAGATAACCAAACAAAACTTTTAGTGGATTTCTACTTATTTTATTAAATATCATCTCCACCAAACAGGACAAGCTTGCATCTGTTATAGTTTTGGAGAAAAATGTGTTCATTTCATGTATGCGCGAAATGCCTTAAAAATGGCTTTAAAATGGATATGGAGCATGGAGACGATTATCTCGGGATTGCAAGATAACCAAACAAAACTTTTAGTGGATTTCTACTTATTTTATTAAATATCATCTCCACCAAACAGGACAAGCTTGCATGTGTTATAGTTTTGGAGAAAAATGTGTTCATTTCATGTATGCGCAAAATGCCTTTGAAATGGCTTTAAAATGGATTTGGAGCATGGAGACGATTATCTCAGGATGGCAATATAAACAAACGAAACTTTTAGTAGATTTCTACTTATTTTATTAAATATCATCTCCACCAAACAGGACAAGCTTGCATCTGTTATAGTTTTGGAGAAAAATGTGTTCATTTCATGTATGCGCGAAATGCCTTAAAAATGGCTTTAAAATGGATTTGGAGCATGGAGACGATTATCTCGGGATTGCAAGATAACCAAACAAAACTTTTAGTGGATTTCTACTTATTTTATTAAATATCATCTCCACCAAACAGGACAAGCTTGCATCTGTTATAGTTTTGGAGAAAAATGTGTTCATTTCATGTATGCGCGAAATGCCTTAAAAATGGCTTTAAAATGGATTTGGAGCATGGAGACGATTATCTCGGGATTGCAAGATAACCAAACAAAACTTTTAGTGGATTTCTACTTATTTTATTAAATATCATCTCCACCAAACAAGACAAGCTTGCATGTGTTATAGTTTTGGAGAAATATGTGTTCATTTCATGTATGCGCAAAATGCCTTTGAAATGGCTTTAAAATGGATTTGGAGCATGGAGACGATTATCTCAGGATGGCAATATAAACAAACGAAACTTTTAGTAGATTTCTACTTATTTTATTAAATATTATCTCCACCAAACAGGACAAGCTTGCATCTGTTATAGTTTTGGAGAAAAATGTGTTCATTTCATGTATGCGCGAAATGCCTTAAAAATGGCTTTAAAATGGATTTGGAGCATGGAGACGATTATCTCGGGATTGCAAGATAACCAAACAAAACTTTTAGTGGATTTCTACTTATTTTATTAAATATCATCTCCACCAAACAGGACAAGCTTGCATGTGTTATAGTTTTGGAGAAAAATGTGTTCATTTCATGTATGCGCAAAATGCCTTTGAAATGGCTTTAAAATGGATTTGGAGCATGGAGACGATTATCTCGGGATTGCAAGATAACCAAACAAAACTTTTAGTGGATCTCTACTTATTTTATTAAATATCATCTCCACCAAACAGGACAAGCTTGCATCTGTTATAGTTTTGGAGAAAAATGTGTTCATTTCATGTATGCGCGAAATGCCTTAAAAATGGCTTTAAAATGGATTTGGAGCATGGAGACGATTATCTCGGGATTGCAAGATAACCAAACAAAACTTTTAGTGGATTTCTACTTATTTTATTAAATATCATCTCCACCAAACAGGACAAGCTTGCATCTGTTATAGTTTTGGAGAAAAATGTGTTCATTTCATGTATGCGCGAAATGCCTTAAAAATGGCTTTAAAATGGATTTGGAGCATGGAGACGATTATCTCGGGATTGCAAGATAACCAAACAAAACTTTTAGTGGATTTCTACTTATTTTATTAAATATCATCTCCACCAAACAGGACAAGCTTGCATCTGTTATAGTTTTGGAGAAAAATGTGTTCATTTCATGTATGCGCGAAATGCCTTAAAAATGGCTTTAAAATGGATTTGGAGCATGGAGACGATTATCTCGGGATTGCAAGATAACCAAACAAAACTTTTAGTGGATTTCTACTTATTTTATTAAATATCATCTCCACCAAACAGGACAAGCTTGCATCTGTTATAGTTTTGGAGAAAAATGTGTTCATTTCATGTATGCGCGAAATGCCTTAAAAATGGCTTTAAAATGGATTTGGAGCATGGAGACGATTATCTCGGGATTGCAAGATAACCAAACAAAACTTTTAGTGGATTTCTACTTATTTTATTAAATATCATCTCCACCAAACAGGACAAGCTTGCATGTGTTATAGTTTTGGAGAAAAATGTGTTCATTTCATGTATGCGCAAAATGCCTTTGAAATGGCTTTAAAATGGATTTGGAGCATGGAGACGATTATCTCAGGATGGCAATATAAACAAACGAAACTTTTAGTAGATTTCTACTTATTTTATTAAATATTATCTCCACCAAACAGGACAAGCTTGCATCTGTTATAGTTTTGGAGAAAAATGTGTTCATTTCATGTATGCGCGAAATGCCTTAAAAATGGCTTTAAAATGGATTTGGAGCATGGAGACGATTATCTCGGGATTGCAAGATAACCAAACAAAACTTTTAGTGGATTTCTACTTATTTTATTAAATATCATCTCCACCAAACAGGACAAGCTTGCATCTGTTATAGTTTTGGAGAAAAATGTGTTCATTTCATGTATGCGCGAAATGCCTTAAAAATGGCTTTAAAATGGATTTGGAGCATGGAGACGATTATCTCGGGATTGCAAGATAACCAAACAAAACTTTTAGTGGATTTCTACTTATTTTATTAAATATCATCTCCACCAAACAGGACAAGCTTGCATGTGTTATAGTTTTGGAGAAAAATGTGTTCATTTCATGTATGCGCAAAATGCCTTTGAAATGGCTTTAAAATGGATTTGGAGCATGGAGACGATTATCTCAGGATGGCAATATAAACAAACGAAACTTTTAGTAGATTTCTACTTATTTTATTAAATATTATCTCCACCAAACAGGACAAGCTTGCATCTGTTATAGTTTTGGAGAAAAATGTGTTCATTTCATGTATGCGCGAAATGCCTTAAAAATGGCTTTAAAATGGATTTGGAGCATGGAGACGATTATCTCGGGATTGCAAGATAACCAAACAAAACTTTTAGTGGATTTCTACTTATTTTATTAAATATCATCTCCACCAAACAGGACAAGCTTGCATCTGTTATAGTTTTGGAGAAAAATGTGTTCATTTCATGTATGCGCGAAATGCCTTAAAAATGGCTTTAAAATGGATTTGGAGCATGGAGACGATTATCTCGGGATTGCAAGATAACCAAACAAAACTTTTAGTGGATTTCTACTTATTTTATTAAATATCATCTCCACCAAACAAGACAAGCTTGCATGTGTTATAGTTTTGGAGAAATATGTGTTCATTTCATGTATGCGCAAAATGCCTTTGAAATGGCTTTAAAATGGATTTGGAGCATGGAGACGATTATCTCAGGATGGCAATATAAACAAACGAAACTTTTAGTAGATTTCTACTTATTTTATTAAATATTATCTCCACCAAACAGGACAAGCTTGCATCTGTTATAGTTTTGGAGAAAAATGTGTTCATTTCATGTATGCGCGAAATGCCTTAAAAATGGCTTTAAAATGGATTTGGAGCATGGAGACGATTATCTCGGGATTGCAAGATAACCAAACAAAACTTTTAGTGGATTTCTACTTATTTTATTAAATATCATCTCCACCAAACAGGACAAGCTTGCATGTGTTATAGTTTTGGAGAAAAATGTGTTCATTTCATGTATGCGCAAAATGCCTTAAAAATGGCTTTAAAATGGATTTGGAGCATGGAGACGATTATCTCAGGATGGCAATATAAACAAACGAAACTTTTAGTAGATTTCTACTTATTTTATTAAATATTATCTCCACCAAACAGGACAAGCTTGCATCTGTTATAGTTTTGGAGAAAAATGTGTTCATTTCATGTATGTGCGAAATGCCTTAAAAATGGCTTTAAAATGGATTTGGAGCATGGAGACGATTATCTCGGGATTGCAAGATAACCAAACAAAACTTTTAGTGGATTTCTACTTATTTTATTAAATATCATCTCCACCAAACAGGACAAGCTTGCATCTGTTATAGTTTTGGAGAAAAATGTGTTCATTTCATGTATGCGCGAAATGCCTTAAAAATGGCTTTAAAATGGATTTGGAGCATGGAGACGATTATCTCGGGATTGCAAGATAACCAAACAAAACTTTTAGTGGATTTCTACTTATTTTATTAAATATCATCTCCACCAAACAGGACAAGCTTGCATGTGTTATAGTTTTGGAGAAATATGTGTTCATTTCATGTATGCGCAAAATGCCTTTGAAATGGCTTTAAAATGGATTTGGAGCATGGAGACGATTATCTCAGGATGGCAATATAAACAAACGAAACTTTTAGTAGATTTCTACTTATTTTATTAAATATCTCCACCAAACAGGACAAGCTTGCATCTGTTATAGTTTTGGAGAAAAATGTGTTCATTTCATGTATGCGCGAAATGCCTTAAAAATGGCTTTAAAATGGATTTGGAGCATGGAGACGATTATCTCGGGATTGCAAGATAACCAAACAAAACTTTTAGTGGATTTCTACTTATTTTATTAAATATCATCTCCACCAAACAGGACAAGCTTGCATCTGTTATAGTTTTGGAGAAAAATGTGTTCATTTCATGTATGCGCGAAATGCCTTAAAAATGGCTTTAAAATGGATTTGGAGCATGGAGACGATTATCTCGGGATTGCAAGATAACCAAACAAAACTTTTAGTGGATTTCTACTTATTTTATTAAATATCATCTCCACCAAACAGGACAAGCTTGCATCTGTTATAGTTTTGGAGAAAAATGTGTTCATTTCATGTATGCGCGAAATGCCTTAAAAATGGCTTTAAAATGGATTTGGAGCATGGAGACGATTATCTCGGGATTGCAAGATAACCAAACAAAACTTTTAGTGGATTTCTACTTATTTTATTAAATATCATCTCCACCAAACAGGACAAGCTTGCATGTGTTATAGTTTTGGAGAAAAATGTGTTCATTTCATGTATGCGCGAAATGCCTTAAAAATGGCTTTCAAATGGATTTGGAGCATGGAGACGATTATCTCGGGATTGCAATATAACCAAACAAAACTTTTAGTGGATTTCTACTTATTTTATTAAATATCATCTCCACCAAACAGGACAAGCTTGCATCTGTTATAGTTTTGGAGAAAAATGTGTTCATTTCATGTATGCGCGAAATGCCTTAAAAATGGCTTTAAAATGGATTTGGAGCATGGAGACGATTATCTCGGGATTGCAAGATAACCAAACAAAACTTTTAGTGGATTTCTACTTATTTTATTAAATATCATCTCCACCAAACAGGACAAGCTTGCATCTGTTATAGTTTTGGAGAAAAATGTGTTCATTTCATGTATGCGCGAAATGCCTTAAAAATGGCTTTAAAATGGATTTGGAGCATGGAGACGATTATCTCGGGATTGCAAGATAACCAAACAAAACTTTTAGTGGATTTCTACTTATTTTATTAAATATCATCTCCACCAAACAGGACACGCTTGCATCTGTTATAGTTTTGGAGAAAAATGTGTTCATTTCATGTATGCGCGAAATGCCTTAAAAATGGCTTTAAAATGGATTTGGAGCATGGAGACAATTATCTCGGGATTGCAAGATAACCAAACAAAACTTTTAGTGGATTTCTACTTATTTTATTAAATATCATCTCCACCAAACAGGACAAGCTTGCATCTGTTATAGTTTTGGAGAAAAATGTGTTCATTTCATGTATGCGCGATATGCCTTAAAAATGGCTTTAAAATGGATTTGGAGCATGGAGACGATTATCTCGGGATTGCAAGATAACCAAACAAAACTTTTAGTGGATTTCTACTTATTTTATTAAATATCATCTCCACCAAACAGGACAAGCTTGCATCTGTTATAGTTTTGGAGAAAAATGTGTTCATTTCATGTATGCGCGAAATGCCTTAAAAATGGCTTTAAAATGGATTTGGAACATGGAGACGATTATCTCGGGATTGCAAGATAACCAAACAAAACTTTTAGTGGATTTCTACTTATTTTTTTAAATATCATCTCCACCAAACAGGACAAGCTTGCATGTGTTATAGTTTTGGAGAAAAATGTGTTCATTTCATGTATGCGCAAAATGCCTTTGAAATGGCTTTAAAATGGATTTGGAGCATGGAGACGATTATCTCGGGATTGCAAGATAACCAAACAAAACTTTTAGTGGATCTCTACTTATTTTATTAAATATCATCTCCACCAAACAGGACAAGCTTGCATCTGTTATAGTTTTGGAGAAAAATGTGTTCATTTCATGTATGCGCGAAATGCCTTAAAAATGGCTTTAAAATGGATTTGGAGCATGGAGACGATTATCTCGGGATTGCAAGATAACCAAACAAAACTTTTAGTGGATTTCTACTTATTTTATTAAATATCATCTCCACCAAACAGGACAAGCTTGCATCTGTTATAGTTTTGGAGAAAAATGTGTTCATTTCATGTATGCGCGAAATGCCTTAAAAATGGCTTTAAAATGGATTTGGAGCATGGAGACGATTATCTCGGGATTGCAAGATAACCAAACAAAACTTTTAGTGGATTTCTACTTATTTTATTAAATATCATCTCCACCAAACAGGACAAGCTTGCATCTGTTATAGTTTTGGAGAAAAATGTGTTCATTTCATGTATGCTCGAAATGCCTTAAAAATGGCTTTAAAATTGATTTGGAGCATGGAGACGATTATCTCGGGATTGCAAGATAACCAAACAAAACTTTTAGTGGATTTCTACTTATTTTATTAAATATCATCTCCACCAAACAGGACAAGCTTGCATGTGTTATAGTTTTGGAGAAAAATGTGTTCATTTCATGTATGCGCAAAATGCCTTTGAAATGGCTTTAAAATGGATTTGGAGCCTGGAGACGATTATCTCAGGATGGCAATATAAACAAACGAAACTTTTAGTAGATTTCTACTTATTTTATTAAATATTATCTCCACCAAACAGGACAAGCTTGCATCTGTTATAGTTTTGGAGAAAAATGTGTTCATTTCATGTATGCGCGAAATGCCTTAAAAATGGCTTTAAAATGGATTTGGAGCATGGAGACGATTATCTCGGGATTGCAAGATAACCAAACAAAACATTTAGTGGATTTCTACTTATTTTATTAAATATCATCTCCACCAAACAGGACAAGCTTGCATGTGTTATAGTTTTGGAGAAATATGTGTTCATTTCATGTATGCGCAAAATGCCTTTGAAATGGCTTTAAAATGGATTTGGAGCATGGAGACGATTATCTCAGGATGGCAATATAAACAAACGAAACTTTTAGTAGATTTCTACTTATTTTATTAAATATTATCTCCACCAAACAGGACAAGCTTGCATCTGTTATAGTTTTGGAGAAAAATGTGTTCATTTCATGTATGCGCGAAATGCCTTAAAAATGGCTTTAAAATGGATTTGGAGCATGGAGACGATTATCTCGGGATTGCAAGATAACCAAACAAAACTTTTAGTGGATTTCTACTTATTTTATTAAATATCATCTCCACCAAACAGGACAAGCTTGCATCTGTTATAGTTTTGGAGAAAAATGTGTTCATTTCATGTATGCGCGAAATGCCTTAAAAATGGCTTTAAAATGGATTTGGAGCATGGAGACGATTATCTCGGGATTGCAAGATAACCAAACAAAACTTTTAGTGGATTTCTACTTATTTTATTAAATATCATCTCCACCAAACAGGACAAGCTTGCATCTGTTATAGTTTTGGAGAAAAATGTGTTCATTTCATGTATGCGCGAAATGCCTTAAAAATGGCTTTAAAATGGATTTGGAGCATGGAGACGATTATCTCGGGATTGCAATATAACCAAACAAAACGTTTAGTGGATTTCTACTTATTTTATTAAATATCATCTCCACCAAACAGGACAAGCTTGCATCTGTTATAGTTTTGGAGAAAAATGTGTTCATTTCATGTATGCGCGAAATGCCTTAAAAATGGCTTTAAAATGGATTTGGAGCATGGAGACGATTATCTCGGGATTGCAAGATAACCAAACAAAACTTTTAGTGGATTTCTACTTATTTTATTAAATATCATCTCCACCAAACAGGACAAGCTTGCATCTGTTATAGTTTTGGAGAAAAATGTGTTCATTTCATGTATGCGCGAAATGCCTTAAAAATGGCTTTAAAATGGATTTGGAGCATGGAGACGATTATCTCGGGATTGCAAGATAACCAAACAAAACTTTTAGTGGATTTCTACTTATTTTATTAAATATCATCTCCACCAAACAGGACAAGCTTGCATCTGTTATAGTTTTGGAGAAAAATGTGTTCATTTCATGTATGCGCGAAATGCCTTAAAAATGGCTTTAAAATGGATTTGGAGCATGGAGACGATTATCTCGGGATTGCAAGATAACCAAACAAAACTTTTAGTGGATTTCTACTTATTTTATTAAATATCATCTCCACCAAACAGGACAAGCTTGCATCTGTTATAGTTTTGGAGAAAAATGTGTTCATTTCATGTATGCGCGAAATGCCTTAAAAATGGCTTTAAAATGGATTTGGAGCATGGAGACGATTATCTCGGGATTGCAAGATAACCAAACAAAACTTTTAGTGGATTTCTACTTATTTTATTAAATATCATCTCCACCAAACAGGACAAGCTTGCATCTGTTATAGTTTTGGAGAAAAATGTGTTCATTTCATGTATGCGCGAAATGCCTTAAAAATGGCTTTAAAATGGATTTGGAGCATGGAGACGATTATCTCGGGATTGCAATATAACCAAACAAAACGTTTAGTGGATTTCTACTTATTTTATTAAATATCATCTCCACCAAACAGGACAAGCTTGCATCTGTTATAGTTTTGGAGAAAAATGTGTTCATTTCATGTATGCGCGAAATGCCTTAAAAATGGCTTTAAAATGGATTTGGAGCATGGAGACGATTATCTCGGGATTGCAAGATAACCAAACAAAACTTTTAGTGGATTTCTACTTATTTTATTAAATATCATCTCCACCAAACAGGACAAGCTTGCATCTGTTATAGTTTTGGAGAAAAATGTGTTCATTTCATGTATGCGCGAAATGCCTTAAAAATGGCTTTAAAATGGATTTGGAGCATGGAGACGATTATCTCGGGATTGCAAGATAACCAAACAAAACTTTTAGTGGATTTCTACTTATTTTATTAAATATCATCTCCACCAAACAGGACAAGCTTGCATCTGTTATAGTTTTGGAGAAAAATGTGTTCATTTCATGTATGCGCGAAATGCCTTAAAAATGGCTTTAAAATGGATTTGGAGCATGGAGACGATTATCTCGGGATTGCAAGATAACCAAACAAAACTTTTAGTGGATTTCTACTTATTTTATTAAATATCATCTCCACCAAACAGGACAAGCTTGCATCTGTTATAGTTTTGGAGAAAAATGTGTTCATTTCATGTATGCGCGAAATGCCTTAAAAATGGCTTTAAAATGGATTTGGAGCATGGAGACGATTATCTCGGGATTGCAAGATAACCAAACAAAACTTTTAGTGGATTTCTACTTATTTTATTAAATATCATCTCCACCAAACAGGACAAGCTTGCATCTGTTATAGTTTTGGAGAAAAATGTGTTCATTTCATGTATGCGCGAAATGCCTTAAAAATGGCTTTAAAATGGATTTGGAGCATGGAGACGATTATCTCGGGATTGCAATATAACCAAACAAAACTTTTAGTGGATTTCTACTTATTTTATTAAATATCATCTCCACCAAACAGGACAAGCTTGCAACTGTTATAGTTTTGGAGAAAAATGTGTTCATTTCATGTATGCGCGAAATGCCTTAAAAATGGCTTTAAAATGGATTTGGAGCATGGAGACGATTATCTCGGGATTGCAAGATAACCAAACAAAACTTTTAGTGGATTTCTACTTATTTTATTAAATATCATCTCCACCAAACAGGACAAGCTTGCATCTGTTATAGTTTTGGAGAAAAATGTGTTCATTTCATGTATGCGCGAAATGCCTTAAAAATGGCTTTAAAATGGATTTGGAGCATGGAGACGATTATCTCGGGATTGCAAGATAACCAAACAAAACTTTTAGTGGATTTCTACTTATTTTATTAAATATCATCTCCACCAAACAGGACACGCTTGCATCTGTTATAGTTTTGGAGAAAAATGTGTTCATTTCATGTATGCGCGAAATGCCTTAAAAATGGCTTTAAAATGGATTTGGAGCATGGAGACAATTATCTCGGGATTGCAAGATAACCAAACAAAACTTTTAGTGGATTTCTACTTATTTTATTAAATATCATCTCCACCAAACAGGACAAGCTTGCATCTGTTATAGTTTTGGAGAAAAATGTGTTCATTTCATGTATGCGCGAAATGCCTTAAAAATGGCTTTAAAATGGATTTGGAGCATGGAGACGATTATCTCGGGATTGCAAGATAACCAAACAAAACTTTTAGTGGATTTCTACTTATTTTATTAAATATCATCTCCACCAAACAGGACAAGCTTGCATCAGTTATAGTTTTGGAGAAAAATGTGTTCATTTCATGTATGCGCGAAATGCCTTAAAAATGGCTTTAAAATGGATTTGGAACATGGAGACGATTATCTCGGGATTGCAAGATAACCAAACAAAACTTTTAGTGGATTTCTACTTATTTTATTAAATATCATCTCCACCAAACAGGACAAGCTTGCATGTGTTATAGTTTTGGAGAAAAATGTGTTCATTTCATGTATGCGCAAAATGCCTTTGAAATGGCTTTAAAATGGATTTGGAGCATGGAGACGATTATCTCGGGATTGCAAGATAACCAAACAAAACTTTTAGTGGATCTCTACTTATTTTATTAAATATCATCTCCACCAAACAGGACAAGCTTGCATCTGTTATAGTTTTGGAGAAAAATGTGTTCATTTCATGTATGCGCGAAATGCCTTAAAAATGGCTTTAAAATGGATTTGGAGCATGGAGACGATTATCTCGGGATTGCAAGATAACCAAACAAAACTTTTAGTGGATTTCTACTTATTTTATTAAATATCATCTCCACCAAACAGGACAAGCTTGCATCTGTTATAGTTTTGGAGAAAAATGTGTTCATTTCATGTATGCGCGAAATGCCTTAAAAATGGCTTTAAAATGGATTTGGAGCATGGAGACGATTATCTCGGGATTGCAAGATAACCAAACAAAACTTTTAGTGGATTTCTACTTATTTTATTAAATATCATCTCCACCAAACAGGACAAGCTTGCATCTGTTATAGTTTTGGAGAAAAATGTGTTCATTTCATGTATGCGCGAAATGCCTTAAAAATGGCTTTAAAATGGATTTGGAGCATGGAGACGATTATCTCGGGATTGCAATATAACCAAACAAAACTTTTAGTGGATTTCTACTTATTTTATTAAATATCATCTCCACCAAACAGGACAAGCTTGCAACTGTTATAGTTTTGGAGAAAAATGTGTTCATTTCATGTATGCGCGAAATGCCTTAAAAATGGCTTTAAAATGGATTTGGAGCATGGAGACGATTATCTCGGGATTGCAAGATAACCAAACAAAACTTTTAGTGGATTTCTACTTATTTTATTAAATATCATCTCCACCAAACAGGACAAGCTTGCATCTGTTATAGTTTTGGAGAAAAATGTGTTCATTTCATGTATGCGCGAAATGCCTTAAAAATGGCTTTAAAATGGATTTGGAGCATGGAGACGATTATCTCGGGATTGCAAGATAACCAAACAAAACTTTTAGTGGATTTCTACTTATTTTATTAAATATCATCTCCACCAAACAGGACACGCTTGCATCTGTTATAGTTTTGGAGAAAAATGTGTTCATTTCATGTATGCGCGAAATGCCTTAAAAATGGCTTTAAAATGGATTTGGAGCATGGAGACAATTATCTCGGGATTGCAAGATAACCAAACAAAACTTTTAGTGGATTTCTACTTATTTTATTAAATATCATCTCCACCAAACAGGACAAGCTTGCATCTGTTATAGTTTTGGAGAAAAATGTGTTCATTTCATGTATGCGCGAAATGCCTTAAAAATGGCTTTAAAATGGATTTGGAGCATGGAGACGATTATCTCGGGATTGCAAGATAACCAAACAAAACTTTTAGTGGATTTCTACTTATTTTATTAAATATCATCTCCACCAAACAGGACAAGCTTGCATCTGTTATAGTTTTGGAGAAAAATGTGTTCATTTCATGTATGCGCGAAATGCCTTAAAAATGGCTTTAAAATGGATTTGGAACATGGAGACGATTATCTCGGGATTGCAAGATAACCAAACAAAACTTTTAGTGGATTTCTACTTATTTTATTAAATATCATCTCCACCAAACAGGACAAGCTTGCATGTGTTATAGTTTTGGAGAAAAATGTGTTCATTTCATGTATGCGCAAAATGCCTTTGAAATGGCTTTAAAATGGATTTGGAGCATGGAGACGATTATCTCGGGATTGCAAGATAACCAAACAAAACTTTTAGTGGATCTCTACTTATTTTATTAAATATCATCTCCACCAAACAGGACAAGCTTGCATCTGTTATAGTTTTGGAGAAAAATGTGTTCATTTCATGTATGCGCGAAATGCCTTAAAAATGGCTTTAAAATGGATTTGGAGCATGGAGACGATTATCTCGGGATTGCAAGATAACCAAACAAAACTTTTAGTGGATTTCTACTTATTTTATTAAATATCATCTCCACCAAACAGGACAAGCTTGCATCTGTTATAGTTTTGGAGAAAAATGTGTTCATTTCATGTATGCGCGAAATGCCTTAAAAATGGCTTTAAAATGGATTTGGAGCATGGAGACGATTATCTCGGGATTGCAAGATAACCAAACAAAACTTTTAGTGGATTTCTACTTATTTTATTAAATATCATCTCCACCAAACAGGACAAGCTTGCATCTGTTATAGTTTTGGAGAAAAATGTGTTCATTTCATGTATGCGCGAAATGCCTTAAAAATGGCTTTAAAATTGATTTGGAGCATGGAGACGATTATCTCGGGATTGCAAGATAACCAAACAAAACTTTTAGTGGATTTCTACTTATTTTATTAAATATCATCTCCACCAAACAGGACAAGCTTGCATGTGTTATAGTTTTGGAGAAAAATGTGTTCATTTCATGTATGCGCAAAATGCCTTTGAAATGGCTTTAAAATGGATTTGGAGCCTGGAGACGATTATCTCAGGATGGCAATATAAACAAACGAAACTTTTAGTAGATTTCTACTTATTTTATTAAATATTATCTCCACCAAACAGGACAAGCTTGCATCTGTTATAGTTTTGGAGAAAAATGTGTTCATTTCATGTATGCGCGAAATGCCTTAAAAATGGCTTTAAAATGGATTTGGAGCATGGAGACGATTATCTCGGGATTGCAAGATAACCAAACAAAACTTTTAGTGGATTTCTACTTATTTTATTAAATATCATCTCCACCAAACAGGACAAGCTTGCATCTGTTATAGTTTTGGAGAAAAATGTGTTCATTTCATGTATGCGCGAAATGCCTTAAAAATGGCTTTAAAATGGATTTGGAGCATGGAGACGATTATCTCGGGATTGCAAGATAACCAAACAAAACATTTAGTGGATTTCTACTTATTTTATTAAATATCATCTCCACCAAACAGGACAAGCTTGCATGTGTTATAGTTTTGGAGAAATATGTGTTCATTTCATGTATGCGCAAAATGCCTTTGAAATGGCTTTAAAATGGATTTGGAGCATGGAGACGATTATCTCAGGATGGCAATATAAACAAACGAAACTTTTAGTAGATTTCTACTTATTTTATTAAATATTATCTCCACCAAACAGGACAAGCTTGCATCTGTTATAGTTTTGGAGAAAAATGTGTTCATTTCATGTATGCGCGAAATGCCTTAAAAATGGCTTTAAAATGGATTTGGAGCATGGAGACGATTATCTCGGGATTGCAAGATAACCAAACAAAACTTTTAGTGGATTTCTACTTATTTTATTAAATATCATCTCCACCAAACAGGACAAGCTTGCATCTGTTATAGTTTGGAGAAAAATGTGTTCATTTCATGTATGCGCGAAATGCCTTAAAAATGGCTTTAAAATGGATTTGGAGCATGGAGACGATTATCTCGGGATTGCAAGATAACCAAACAAAACTTTTAGTGGATTTCTACTTATTTTATTAAATATCATCTCCACCAAACAGGACAAGCTTGCATCTGTTATAGTTTTGGAGAAAAATGTGTTCATTTCATGTATGCGCGAAATGCCTTAAAAATGGCTTTAAAATGGATTTGGAGCATGGAGACGATTATCTCGGGATTGCAATATAACCAAACAAAACGTTTAGTGGATTTCTACTTATTTTATTAAATATCATCTCCACCAAACAGGACAAGCTTGCATCTGTTATAGTTTTGGAGAAAAATGTGTTCATTTCATGTATGCGCGAAATGCCTTAAAAATGGCTTTAAAATGGATTTGGAGCATGGAGACGATTATCTCGGGATTGCAAGATAACCAAACAAAACTTTTAGTGGATTTCTACTTATTTTATTAAATATCATCTCCACCAAACAGGACAAGCTTGCATCTGTTATAGTTTTGGAGAAAAATGTGTTCATTTCATGTATGCGCGAAATGCCTTAAAAATGGCTTTAAAATGGATTTGGAGCATGGAGACGATTATCTCGGGATTGCAAGATAACCAAACAAAACTTTTAGTGGATTTCTACTTATTTTATTAAATATCATCTCCACCAAACAGGACAAGCTTGCATCTGTTATAGTTTTGGAGAAAAATGTGTTCATTTCATGTATGCGCGAAATGCCTTAAAAATGGCTTTAAAATGGATTTGGAGCATGGAGACGATTATCTCGGGATTGCAAGATAACCAAACAAAACTTTTAGTGGATTTCTACTTATTTTATTAAATATCATCTCCACCAAACAGGACAAGCTTGCATCTGTTATAGTTTTGGAGAAAAATGTGTTCATTTCATGTATGCGCGAAATGCCTTAAAAATGGCTTTAAAATGGATTTGGAGCATGGAGACGATTATCTCGGGATTGCAAGATAACCAAACAAAACTTTTAGTGGATTTCTACTTATTTTATTAAATATCATCTCCACCAAACAGGACAAGCTTGCATCTGTTATAGTTTTGGAGAAAAATGTGTTCATTTCATGTATGCGCGAAATGCCTTAAAAATGGCTTTAAAATGGATTTGGAGCATGGAGACGATTATCTCGGGATTGCAATATAACCAAACAAAACTTTTAGTGGATTTCTACTTATTTTATTAAATATCATCTCCACCAAACAGGACAAGCTTGCAACTGTTATAGTTTTGGAGAAAAATGTGTTCATTTCATGTATGCGCGAAATGCCTTAAAAATGGCTTTAAAATGGATTTGGAGCATGGAGACGATTATCTCGGGATTGCAAGATAACCAAACAAAACTTTTAGTGGATTTCTACTTATTTTATTAAATATCATCTCCACCAAACAGGACAAGCTTGCATCTGTTATAGTTTTGGAGAAAAATGTGTTCATTTCATGTATGCGCGAAATGCCTTAAAAATGGCTTTAAAATGGATTTGGAGCATGGAGACGATTATCTCGGGATTGCAAGATAACCAAACAAAACTTTTAGTGGATTTCTACTTATTTTATTAAATATCATCTCCACCAAACAGGACAAGCTTGCATGTGTTATAGTTTTGGAGAAAAATGTGTTCATTTCATGTATGCGCAAAATGCCTTTGAAATGGCTTTAAAATGGATTTGGAGCATGGAGACGATTATCTCAGGATGGCAATATAAACAAACGAAACTTTTAGTAGATTTCTACTTTTTTTATTAAATATTATCTCCACCAAACAGGACAAGCTTGCATCTGTTATAGTTTTGGAGAAAAATGTGTTCATTTCATGTATGCGCGAAATGCCTTAAAAATGGCTTTAAAATGGATTTGGAGCATGGAGACGATTATCTCGGGATTGCAAGATAACCAAACAAAACTTTTAGTGGATTTCTACTTATTTTATTAAATATCATCTCCACCAAACAGGACAAGCTTGCATGTGTTATAGTTTTGGAGAAAAATGTGTTCATTTCATGTATGCGCAAAATGCCTTTGAAATGGCTTTAAAATGGATTTGGAGCATGGAGACGATTATCTCAGGATGGCAATATAAACAAACGAAACTTTTAGTAGATTTCTACTTATTTTATTAAATATTATCTCCACCAAACAGGACAAGCTTGCATCTGTTATAGTTTTGGAGAAAAATGTGTTCATTTCATGTATAGGCGAAATGCCTTAAAAATGGCTTTAAAATGGATTTGGAGCATGGAGACGATTATCTCGGGATTGCAAGATAACCAAACAAAACTTTTAGTGGATTTCTACTTATTTTATTAAATATCATCTCCACCAAACAGGACAAGCTTGCATCTGTTATAGTTTTGGAGAAAAATGTGTTCATTTCATGTATGCGCGAAATGCCTTAAAAATGGCTTTAAAATGGATTTGGAGCATGGAGACGATTATCTCGGGATTGCAAGATAACCAAACAAAACTTTTAGTGGATTTCTACTTATTTTATTAAATATCATCTCCACCAAACAGGACAAGCTTGCATGTGTTATAGTTTTGGAGAAAAATGTGTTCATTTCATGTATGCGCAAAATGCCTTTGAAATGGCTTTAAAATGGATTTGGAGCATGGAGACGATTATCTCGGGATTGCAAGATAACCAAACAAAACTTTTAGTGGATTTCTACTTATTTTATTAAATATCATCTCCACCAAACAGAACAAGCTTGCATCTGTTATAGTTTTGGAGAAAAATGTGTTCATTTCATGTATGCGCGAAATGCCTTAAAAATGACTATAAAATGGATTTGGAGCATGGAGACGATTATCTCGGGATTGCAAGATAACCAAACAAAACTTTTAGTGGATTTCTACTTATTTTATTAAATATCATCACCACCAAACAGGACAAGCTTGCATCTGTTATAGTTTTGGAGAAAAATGTGTTCATTTCATGTATGCGCGAAATGCCTTAAAAATGGCTTTAAAATGGATTTGGAGCATGGAGACGATTATCTCGGGATTGCAAGATAACCAAACAAAACTTTTAGTGTATTTCTACTTATTTTATTAAATATCATCTCCACCAAACAGGACAAGCTTGCATCTGTTATAGTTTTGGAGAAAAATGTGTTCATTTCATGTATGCGCGAAATGCCTTAAAAATGGCTTTAAAATGGATTTGGAGCATGGAGACGATTATCTCGGGATTGCAAGATAACCAAACAAAACTTTTAGTGGATTTCTACTTATTTTATTAAATATCATCTCCACCAAACAGGACAAGCTTGCATGTGTTATAGTTTTGGAGAAAAATGTGTTCATTTCATGTATGCGCAAAATGCCTTTGAAATGGCTTTAAAATGGATTTGGAGCATGGAGACGATTATCTCGGGATTGCAAGATAACCAAACAAAACTTTTAGTGGATCTCTACTTATTTTATTAAATATCATCTCCACCAAACAGGACAAGCTTGCATCTGTTATAGTTTTGGAGAAAAATGTGTTCATTTCATGTATGCGCGAAATGCCTTAAAAATAACTTTAAAATGGATTTGGAGCATGGAGACGATTATCTCGGGATTGCAAGATAACCAAACAAAACTTTTAGTGGATTTCTACTTATTTTATTAAATATCATCTCCACCAAACAGGACAAGCTTGCATCTGTTATAGTTTTGGAGAAAAATGTGTTCATTTCATGTATGCGCGAAATGCCTTAAAAATGGCTTTAAAATGGATTTGGAGCATGGAGACGATTATCTCGGGATTGCAAGATAACCAAACAAAACTTTTAGTGGATTTCTACTTATTTTATTAAATATCATCTCCACCAAACAGGACAAGCTTGCATCTGTTATAGTTTTGGAGAAAAATGTGTTCATTTCATGTATGCGCGAAATGCCTTAAAATGGCTTTAAAATTGATTTGGAGCATGGAGACGATTATCTCGGGATTGCAAGATAACCAAACAAAACTTTTAGTGGATTTCTACTTATTTTATTAAATATCATCTCCACCAAACAGGACAAGCTTGCATGTGTTATAGTTTTGGAGAAAAATGTGTTCATTTCATGTATGCGCAAAATGCCTTTGAAATGGCTTTAAAATGGATTTGGAGCCTGGAGACGATTATCTCAGGATGGCAATATAAACAAACGAAACTTTTAGTAGATTTCTACTTATTTTATTAAATATTATCTCCACCAAACAGGACAAGCTTGCATCTGTTATAGTTTTGGAGAAAAATGTGTTCATTTCATGTATGCGCGAAATGCCTTAAAAATGGCTTTAAAATGGATTTGGAGCATGGAGACGATTATCTCGGGATTGCAAGATAACCAAACAAAACTTTTAGTGGATTTCTACTTATTTTATTAAATATCATCTCCACCAAACAGGACAAGCTTGCATCTGTTATAGTTTTGGAGAAAAATGTGTTCATTTCATGTATGCGCGAAATGCCTTAAAAATGGCTTTAAAATGGATTTGGAGCATGGAGACGATTATCTCGGGATTGCAAGATAACCAAACAAAACATTTAGTGGATTTCTACTTATTTTATTAAATATCATCTCCACCAAACAGGACAAGCTTGCATGTGTTATAGTTTTGGAGAAATATGTGTTCATTTCATGTATGCGCAAAATGCCTTTGAAATGGCTTTAAAATGGATTTGGAGCATGGAGACGATTATCTCAGGATGGCAATATAAACAAACGAAACTTTTAGTAGATTTCTACTTATTTTATTAAATATTATCTCCACCAAACAGGACAAGCTTGCATCTGTTATAGTTTTGGAGAAAAATGTGTTCATTTCATGTATGCGCGAAATGCCTTAAAAATGGCTTTAAAATGGATTTGGAGCATGGAGACGATTATCTCGGGATTGCAAGATAACCAAACAAAACTTTTAGTGGATTTCTACTTATTTTATTAAATATCATCTCCACCAAACAGGACAAGCTTGCATCTGTTATAGTTTTGGAGAAAAATGTGTTCATTTCATGTATGCGCGAAATGCCTTAAAAATGGCTTTAAAATGGATTTGGAGCATGGAGACGATTATCTCGGGATTGCAAGATAACCAAACAAAACGTTTAGTGGATTTCTACTTATTTTATTAAATATCATCTCCACCAAACAGGACAAGCTTGCATCTGTTATAGTTTTGGAGAAAAATGTGTTCATTTCATGTATGCGCGAAATGCCTTAAAAATGGCTTTAAAATGGATTTGGAGCATGGAGACGATTATCTCGGGATTGCAATATAACCAAACAAAACGTTTAGTGGATTTCTACTTATTTTATTAAATATCATCTCCACCAAACAGGACAAGCTTGCATCTGTTATAGTTTTGGAGAAAAATGTGTTCATTTCATGTATGCGCGAAATGCCTTAAAAATGGCTTTAAAATGGATTTGGAGCATGGAGACGATTATCTCGGGATTGCAAGATAACCAAACAAAACTTTTAGTGGATTTCTACTTATTTTATTAAATATCATCTCCACCAAACAGGACAAGGTTGCATCTGTTATAGTTTTGGAGAAAAATGTGTTCATTTCATGTATGCGCGAAATGCCTTAAAAATGGCTTTAAAATGGATTTGGAGCATGGAGACGATTATCTCGGGATTGCAAGATAACCAAACAAAACTTTTAGTGGATTTCTACTTATTTTATTAAATATCATCTCCACCAAACAGGACAAGCTTGCATCTGTTATAGTTTTGGAGAAAAATGTGTTCATTTCATGTATGCGCGAAATGCCTTAAAAATGGCTTTAAAATGGATTTGGAGCATGGAGACGATTATCTCGGGATTGCAAGATAACCAAACAAAACTTTTAGTGGATTTCTACTTATTTTATTAAATATCATCTCCACCAAACAGGACAAGCTTGCATCTGTTATAGTTTTGGAGAAAAATGTGTTCATTTCATGTATGCGCGAAATGCCTTAAAAATGGCTTTAAAATGGATTTGGAGCATGGAGACGATTATCTCGGGATTGCAAGATAACCAAACAAAACTTTTAGTGGATTTCTACTTATTTTATTAAATATCATCTCCACCAAACAGGACAAGCTTGCATCTGTTATAGTTTTGGAGAAAAATGTGTTCATTTCATGTATGCGCGAAATGCCTTAAAAATGGCTTTAAAATGGATTTGGAGCATGGAGACGATTATCTCGGGATTGCAATATAACCAAACAAAACTTTTAGTGGATTTCTACTTATTTTATTAAATATCATCTCCACCAAACAGGACAAGCTTGCATCTGTTATAGTTTTGGAGAAAAATGTGTTCATTTCATGTATGCGCGAAATGCCTTAAAAATGGCTTTAAAATGGATTTGGAGCATGGAGACGATTATCTCGGGATTGCAAGATAACCAAACAAAACTTTTAGTGGATTTCTACTTATTTTATTAAATATCATCTCCACCAAACAGGACAAGCTTGCATCTGTTATAGTTTTGGAGAAAAATGTGTTCATTTCATGTATGCGCGAAATGCCTTAAAAATGGCTTTAAAATGGATTTGGAGCATGGAGACGATTATCTCGGGATTGCAAGATAACCAAACAAAACTTTTAGTGGATTTCTACTTATTTTATTAAATATCATCTCCACCAAACAGGACAAGCTTGCATCTGTTATAGTTTTGGAGAAAAATGTGTTCATTTCATGTATGCGCGAAATGCCTTAAAAATGGCTTTAAAATGGATTTGGAGCATGGAGACGATTATCTCGGGATTGCAAGATAACCAAACAAAACTTTTAGTGGATTTCTACTTATTTTATTAAATATCATCTCCACCAAACAGGACAAGCTTGCATCTGTTATAGTTTTGGAGAAAAATGTGTTCATTTCATGTATGCGCGAAATGCCTTAAAAATGGCTTTAAAATGGATTTGGAGCATGGAGACGATTATCTCGGGATTGCAAGATAACCAAACAAAACTTTTAGTGGATTTCTACTTATTTTATTAAATATCATCTCCACCAAACAGGACAAGCTTGCATCTGTTATAGTTTTGGAGAAAAATGTGTTCATTTCATGTATGCGCGAAATGCCTTAAAAATGGCTTTAAAATGGATTTGGAGCATGGAGACGATTATCTCGGGATTGCAATATAACCAAACAAAACTTTTAGTGGATTTCTACTTATTTTATTAAATATCATCTCCACCAAACAGGACAAGCTTGCATCTGTTATAGTTTTGGAGAAAAATGTGTTCATTTCATGTATGCGCGAAATGCCTTAAAAATGGCTTTAAAATGGATTTGGAGCATGGAGACGATTATCTCGGGATTGCAAGATAACCAAACAAAACTTTTAGTGGATTTCTACTTATTTTATTAAATATCATCTCCACCAAACAGGACAAGCTTGCATCTGTTATAGTTTTGGAGAAAAATGTGTTCATTTCATGTATGCGCGAAATGCCTTAAAAATGGCTTTAAAATGGATTTGGAGCATGGAGACGATTATCTCGGGATTGCAAGATAACCAAACAAAACTTTTAGTGGATTTCTACTTATTTTATTAAATATCATCTCCACCAAACAGGACAAGCTTGCATCTGTTATAGTTTTGGAGAAAAATGTGTTCATTTCATGTATGCGCGAAATGCCTTAAAAATGGCTTTAAAATGGATTTGGAGCATGGAGACGATTATCTCGGGATTGCAAGATAACCAAACAAAACTTTTAGTGGATTTCTACTTATTTTATTAAATATCATCTCCACCAAACAGGACAAGCTTGCATCTGTTATAGTTTTGGAGAAAAATGTGTTCATTTCATGTATGCGCGAAATGCCTTAAAAATGGCTTTAAAATGGATTTGGAGCATGGAGACGATTATCTCGGGATTGCAATATAACCAAACAAAACTTTTAGTGGATTTCTACTTATTTTATTAAATATCATCTCCACCAAACAGGACAAGCTTGCATCTGTTATAGTTTTGGAGAAAAATGTGTTCATTTCATGTATGCGCGAAATGCCTTAAAAATGGCTTTAAAATGGATTTGGAGCATGGAGACGATTATCTCGGGATTGCAAGATAACCAAACAAAACTTTTAGTGGATTTCTACTTATTTTATTAAATATCATCTCCACCAAACAGGACAAGCTTGCATCTGTTATAGTTTTGGAGAAAAATGTGTTCATTTCATGTATGCGCGAAATGCCTTAAAAATGGCTTTAAAATGGATTTGGAGCATGGAGACGATTATCTCGGGATTGCAAGATAACCAAACAAAACTTTTAGTGGATTTCTACTTATTTTATTAAATATCATCTCCACCAAACAGGACAAGCTTGCATCTGTTATAGTTTTGGAGAAAAATGTGTTCATTTCATGTATGCGCGAAATGCCTTAAAAATGGCTTTAAAATGGATTTGGAGCATGGAGACGATTATCTCGGGATTGCAATATAACCAAACAAAACTTTTAGTGGATTTCTACTTATTTTATTAAATATCATCTCCACCAAACAGGACAAGCTTGCATCTGTTATAGTTTTGGAGAAAAATGTGTTCATTTCATGTATGCGCGAAATGCCTTAAAAATGGCTTTAAAATGGATTTGGAGCATGGAGACGATTATCTCGGGATTGCAAGATAACCAAACAAAACTTTTAGTGGATTTCTACTTATTTTATTAAATATCATCTCCACCAAACAGGACAAGCTTGCATCTGTTATAGTTTTGGAGAAAAATGTGTTCATTTCATGTATGCGCGAAATGCCTTAAAAATGGCTTTAAAATGGATTTGGAGCATGGAGACGATTATCTCGGGATTGCAAGATAACCAAACAAAACTTTTAGTGGATTTCTACTTATTTTATTAAATATCATCTCCACCAAACAGGACAAGCTTGCATCTGTTATAGTTTTGGAGAAAAATGTGTTCATTTCATGTATGCGCGAAATGCCTTAAAAATGGCTTTAAAATGGATTTGGAGCATGGAGACGATTATCTCGGGATTGCAATATAACCAAACAAAACTTTTAGTGGATTTCTACTTATTTTATTAAATATCATCTCCACCAAACAGGACAAGCTTGCATCTGTTATAGTTTTGGAGAAAAATGTGTTCATTTCATGTATGCGCGAAATGCCTTAAAAATGGCTTTAAAATGGATTTGGAGCATGGAGACGATTATCTCGGGATTGCAAGATAACCAAACAAAACTTTTAGTGGATTTCTACTTATTTTATTAAATATCATCTCCACCAAACAGGACAAGCTTGCATCTGTTATAGTTTTGGAGAAAAATGTGTTCATTTCATATATGCGCGAAATGCCTTAAAAATGGCTTTAAAATGGATTTGGAGCATGGAGACGATTATCTCGGGATTGCAAGATAACCAAACAAAACTTTTAGTGGATTTCTACTTATTTTATTAAATATCATCTCCACCAAACAGGACAAGCTTGCATCTGTTATAGTTTTGGAGAAAAATGTGTTCATTTCATGTATGCGCGAAATGCCTTAAAAATGGCTTTAAAATGGATTTGGAGCATGGAGACGATTATCTCGGGATTGCAATATAACCAAACAAAACTTTTAGTGGATTTCTACTTATTTTATTAAATATCATCTCCACCAAACAGGACAAGCTTGCATCTGTTATAGTTTTGGAGAAAAATGTGTTCATTTCATGTATGCGCGAAATGCCTTAAAAATGGCTTTAAAATGGATTTGGAGCATGGAGACGATTATCTCGGGATTGCAAGATAACCAAACAAAACTTTTAGTGGATTTCTACTTATTTTATTAAATATCATCTCCACCAAACAGGACAAGCTTGCATCTGTTATAGTTTTGGAGAAAAATGTGTTCATTTCATGTATGCGCGAAATGCCTTAAAAATGGCTTTAAAATGGATTTGGAGCATGGAGACGATTATCTCGGGATTGCAAGATAACCAAACAAAACTTTTAGTGGATTTCTACTTATTTTATTAAATATCATCTCCACCAAACAGGACAAGCTTGCATCTGTTATAGTTTTGGAGAAAAATGTGTTCATTTCATGTATGCGCGAAATGCCTTAAAAATGGCTTTAAAATGGATTTGGAGCATGGAGACGATTATCTCGGGATTGCAAGATAACCAAACAAAACTTTTAGTGGATTTCTACTTATTTTATTAAATATCATCTCCACCAGACAGGACAAGCTTGCATCTGTTATAGTTTTGGAGAAAAATGTGTTCATTTCATGTATGCGCGAAATGCCTTAAAAATGGCTTTAAAATGGATTTGGAGCATGGAGACGATTATCTCGGGATTGCAATATAACCAAACAAAACTTTTAGTGGATTTCTACTTATTTTATTAAATATTATCTCCGCCAAACAGGACAAGCTTGCATCTGTTATAGTTTTGGAGAAAAATGTGTTCATTTCATGTATGCGCGAAATGCCTTAAAAATGGCTTTAAAATGGATTTGGAGCATGGAGACGATTATCTCGGGATTGCAATATAACCAAACAAAACTTTTAGTGGATTTCTACTTATTTTATTAAATATCATCTCCACCAAACAGGACAAGCTTGCATCTGTTATAGTTTTGGAGAAAAATGTGTTCATTTCATGTATGCGCGAAATGCCTTAAAAATGGCTTTAAAATGGATTTGGAGCATGGAGACGATTATCTCGGGATTGCAAGATAACCAAACAAAACTTTTAGTGGATTTCTACTTATTTTATTAAATATCATCTCCACCAAACAGGACAAGCTTGCATCTGTTATAGTTTTGGAGAAAAATGTGTTCATTTCATGTATGCGCGAAATGCCTTAAAAATGGCTTTAAAATGGATTTGGAGCATGGAGACGATTATCTCGGGATTGCAAGATAACCAAACAAAACTTTTAGTGGATTTCTACTTATTTTATTAAATATCATCTCCACCAAACAGGACAAGCTTGCATGTGTTATAGTTTTGGAGAAAAATGTGTTCATTTCATGTATGCGCAAAATGCCTTTGAAATGGCTTTAAAATGGATTTGGAGCATGGAGACGATTATCTCAGGATGGCAATATAAACAAACGAAACTTTTAGTAGATTTCTACTTATTTTATTAAATATTATCTCCACCAAACAGGACAAGCTTGCATCTGTTATAGTTTTGGAGAAAAATGTGTTCATTTCATGTATAGGCGAAATGCCTTAAAAATGGCTTTAAAATGGATTTGGAGCATGGAGACGATTATCTCGGGATTGCAAGATAACCAAACAAAACTTTTAGTGGATTTCTACTTATTTTATTAAATATCATCTCCACCAAACAGGACAAGCTTGCATCTGTTATAGTTTTGGAGAAAAATGTGTTCATTTCATGTATGCGCGAAATGCCTTAAAAATGGCTTTAAAATGGATTTGGAGCATGGAGACGATTATCTCGGGATTGCAAGATAACCAAACAAAACTTTTAGTGGATTTCTACTTATTTTATTAAATATCATCTCCACCAAACAGGACAAGCTTGCATGTGTTATAGTTTTGGAGAAAAATGTGTTCATTTCATGTATGCGCAAAATGCCTTTGAAATGGCTTTAAAATGGATTTGGAGCATGGAGACGATTATCTCGGGATTGCAAGATAACCAAACAAAACTTTTAGTGGATTTCTACTTATTTTATTAAATATCATCTCCACCAAACAGAACAAGCTTGCATCTGTTATAGTTTTGGAGAAAAATGTGTTCATTTCATGTATGCGCGAAATGCCTTAAAAATGACTATAAAATGGATTTGGAGCATGGAGACGATTATCTCGGGATTGCAAGATAACCAAACAAAACTTTTAGTGGATTTCTACTTATTTTATTAAATATCATCTCCACCAAACAGGACAAGCTTGCATCTGTTATAGTTTTGGAGAAAAATGTGTTCATTTCATGTATGCGCGAAATGCCTTAAAAATGGCTTTAAAATGGATTTGGAGCATGGAGACGATTATCTCGGGATTGCAAGATAACCAAACAAAACTTTTAGTGTATTTCTACTTATTTTATTAAATATCATCTCCACCAAACAGGACAAGCTTGCATCTGTTATAGTTTTGGAGAAAAATGTGTTCATTTCATGTATGCGCGAAATGCCTTAAAAATGGCTTTAAAATGGATTTGGAGCATGGAGACGATTATCTCGGGATTGCAAGATAACCAAACAAAACTTTTAGTGGATTTCTACTTATTTTATTAAATATCATCTCCACCAAACAGGACAAGCTTGCATGTGTTATAGTTTTGGAGAAAAATGTGTTCATTTCATGTATGCGCAAAATGCCTTTGAAATGGCTTTAAAATGGATTTGGAGCATGGAGACGATTATCTCGGGATTGCAAGATAACCAAACAAAACTTTTAGTGGATCTCTACTTATTTTATTAAATATCATCTCCACCAAACAGGACAAGCTTGCATCTGTTATAGTTTTGGAGAAAAATGTGTTCATTTCATGTATGCGCGAAATGCCTTAAAAATAACTTTAAAATGGATTTGGAGCATGGAGACGATTATCTCGGGATTGCAAGATAACCAAACAAAACTTTTAGTGGATTTCTACTTATTTTATTAAATATCATCTCCACCAAACAGGACAAGCTTGCATCTGTTATAGTTTTGGAGAAAAATGTGTTCATTTCATGTATGCGCGAAATGCCTTAAAAATGGCTTTAAAATGGATTTGGAGCATGGAGACGATTATCTCGGGATTGCAAGATAACCAAACAAAACTTTTAGTGGATTTCTACTTATTTTATTAAATATCATCTCCACCAAACAGGACAAGCTTGCATCTGTTATAGTTTTGGAGAAAAATGTGTTCATTTCATGTATGCGCGAAATGCCTTAAAAATGGCTTTAAAATTGATTTGGAGCATGGAGACGATTATCTCGGGATTGCAAGATAACCAAACAAAACTTTTAGTGGATTTCTACTTATTTTATTAAATATCATCTCCACCAAACAGGACAAGCTTGCATGTGTTATAGTTTTGGAGAAAAATGTGTTCATTTCATGTATGCGCAAAATGCCTTTGAAATGGCTTTAAAATGGATTTGGAGCCTGGAGACGATTATCTCAGGATGGCAATATAAACAAACGAAACTTTTAGTAGATTTCTACTTATTTTATTAAATATTATCTCCACCAAACAGGACAAGCTTGCATCTGTTATAGTTTTGGAGAAAAATGTGTTCATTTCATGTATGCGCGAAATGCCTTAAAAATGGCTTTAAAATGGATTTGGAGCATGGAGACGATTATCTCGGGATTGCAAGATAACCAAACAAAACTTTTAGTGGATTTCTACTTATTTTATTAAATATCATCTCCACCAAACAGGACAAGCTTGCATCTGTTATAGTTTTGGAGAAAAATGTGTTCATTTCATGTATGCGCGAAATGCCTTAAAAATGGCTTTAAAATGGATTTGGAGCATGGAGACGATTATCTCGGGATTGCAAGATAACCAAACAAAACATTTAGTGGATTTCTACTTATTTTATTAAATATCATCTCCACCAAACAGGACAAGCTTGCATGTGTTATAGTTTTGGAGAAATATGTGTTCATTTCATGTATGCGCAAAATGCCTTTGAAATGGCTTTAAAATGGATTTGGAGCATGGAGACGATTATCTCAGGATGGCAATATAAACAAACGAAACTTTTAGTAGATTTCTACTTATTTTATTAAATATTATCTCCACCAAACAGGACAAGCTTGCATCTGTTATAGTTTTGGAGAAAAATGTGTTCATTTCATGTATGCGCGAAATGCCTTAAAAATGGCTTTAAAATGGATTTGGAGCATGGAGACGATTATCTCGGGATTGCAAGATAACCAAACAAAACTTTTAGTGGATTTCTACTTATTTTATTAAATATCATCTCCACCAAACAGGACAAGCTTGCATCTGTTATAGTTTTGGAGAAAAATGTGTTCATTTCATGTATGCGCGAAATGCCTTAAAAATGGCTTTAAAATGGATTTGGAGCATGGAGACGATTATCTCGGGATTGCAAGATAACCAAACAAAACGTTTAGTGGATTTCTACTTATTTTATTAAATATCATCTCCACCAAACAGGACAAGCTTGCATCTGTTATAGTTTTGGAGAAAAATGTGTTCATTTCATGTATGCGCGAAATGCCTTAAAAATGGCTTTAAAATGGATTTGGAGCATGGAGACGATTATCTCGGGATTGCAATATAACCAAACAAAACGTTTAGTGGATTTCTACTTATTTTATTAAATATCATCTCCACCAAACAGGACAAGCTTGCATCTGTTATAGTTTTGGAGAAAAATGTGTTCATTTCATGTATGCGCGAAATGCCTTAAAAATGGCTTTAAAATGGATTTGGAGCATGGAGACGATTATCTCGGGATTGCAAGATAACCAAACAAAACTTTTAGTGGATTTCTACTTATTTTATTAAATATCATCTCCACCAAACAGGACAAGCTTGCATCTGTTATAGTTTTGGAGAAAAATGTGTTCATTTCATGTATGCGCGAAATGCCTTAAAAATGGCTTTAAATGGATTTGGAGCATGGAGACGATTATCTCGGGATTGCAAGATAACCAAACAAAACTTTTAGTGGATTTCTACTTATTTTATTAAATATCATCTCCACCAAACAGGACAAGCTTGCATCTGTTATAGTTTTGGAGAAAAATGTGTTCATTTCATGTATGCGCGAAATGCCTTAAAAATGGCTTTAAAATGGATTTGGAGCATGGAGACGATTATCTCGGGATTGCAAGATAACCAAACAAAACTTTTAGTGGATTTCTACTTATTTTATTAAATATCATCTCCACCAAACAGGACAAGCTTGCATCTGTTATAGTTTTGGAGAAAAATGTGTTCATTTCATGTATGCGCGAAATGCCTTAAAAATGGCTTTAAAATGGATTTGGAGCATGGAGACGATTATCTCGGGATTGCAAGATAACCAAACAAAACTTTTAGTGGATTTCTACTTATTTTATTAAATATCATCTCCACCAAACAGGACAAGCTTGCATCTGTTATAGTTTTGGAGAAAAATGTGTTCATTTCATGTATGCGCGAAATGCCTTAAAAATGGCTTTAAAATGGATTTGGAGCATGGAGACGATTATCTCGGGATTGCAATATAACCAAACAAAACTTTTAGTGGATTTCTACTTATTTTATTAAATATCATCTCCACCAAACAGGACAAGCTTGCATCTGTTATAGTTTTGGAGAAAAATGTGTTCATTTCATGTATGCGCGAAATGCCTTAAAAATGGCTTTAAAATGGATTTGGAGCATGGAGACGATTATCTCGGGATTGCAAGATAACCAAACAAAACTTTTAGTGGATTTCTACTTATTTTATTAAATATCATCTCCACCAAACAGGACAAGCTTGCATCTGTTATAGTTTTGGAGAAAAATGTGTTCATTTCATGTATGCGCGAAATGCCTTAAAAATGGCTTTAAAATGGATTTGGAGCATGGAGACGATTATCTCGGGATTGCAAGATAACCAAACA
Source organism: Anomaloglossus baeobatrachus (assembly GCF_048569485.1). NCBI lineage: Eukaryota > Metazoa > Chordata > Amphibia > Anura > Aromobatidae > Anomaloglossus > Anomaloglossus baeobatrachus. Next base: position 123,608 of record NW_027442347.1, read on the forward strand.
AAACTTTTAGTGGATTTCTACTTATTTTATTAAATATCATCTCCACCAAACAGGACAAGCTTGCATCTGTTATAGTTTTGGAGAAAAATGTGTTCATTTCATGTATGCGCGAAATGCCTTAAAAATGGCTTTAAAATGGATTTGGAGCATGGAGACGATTATCTCGGGATTGCAAGATAACCAAACAAAACTTTTAGTGGATTTCTACTTATTTTATTAAATATCATCTCCACCAAACAGGACAAGCTTGCATCTGTTATAGTTTTGGAGAAAAATGTGTTCATTTCATGTATGCGCGAAATGCCTTAAAAATGGCTTTAAAATGGATTTGGAGCATGGAGACGATTATCTCGGGATTGCAAGATAACCAAACAAAACTTTTAGTGGATTTCTACTTATTTTATTAAATATCATCTCCACCAAACAGGACAAGCTTGCATCTGTTATAGTTTTGGAGAAAAATGTGTTCATTTCATGTATGCGCGAAATGCCTTAAAAATGGCTTTAAAATGGATTTGGAGCATGGAGACGATTATCTCGGGATTGCAAGATAACCAAACAAAACTTTTAGTGGATTTCTACTTATTTTATTAAATATCATCTCCACCAAACAGGACAAGCTTGCATCTGTTATAGTTTTGGAGAAAAATGTGTTCATTTCATGTATGCGCGAAATGCCTTAAAAATGGCTTTAAAATGGATTTGGAGCATGGAGACGATTATCTCGGGATTGCAAGATAACCAAACAAAACTTTTAGTGGATTTCTACTTATTTTATTAAATATCATCTCCACCAAACAGGACAAGCTTGCATCTGTTATAGTTTTGGAGAAAAATGTGTTCATTTCATGTATGCGCGAAATGCCTTAAAAATGGCTTTAAAATGGATTTGGAGCATGGAGACGATTATCTCGGGATTGCAAGATAACCAAACAAAACTTTTAGTGGATTTCTACTTATTTTATTAAATATCATCTCCACCAAACAGGACAAGCTTGCATCTGTTATAGTTTTGGAGAAAAATGTGTTCATTTCATGTATGCGCGAAATGCCTTAAAAATGGCTTTAAAATGGATTTGGAGCATGGAGACGATTATCTCGGGATTGCAAGATAACCAAACAAAACTTTTAGTGGATTTCTACTTATTTTATTAAATATCATCTCCACCAAACAGGACAAGCTTGCATCTGTTATAGTTTTGGAGAAAAATGTGTTCATTTCATGTATGCGCGAAATGCCTTAAAAATGGCTTTAAAATGGATTTGGAGCATGGAGACGATTATCTCGGGATTGCAAGATAACCAAACAAAACTTTTAGTGGATTTCTACTTATTTTATTAAATATCATCTCCACCAAACAGGACAAGCTTGCATCTGTTATAGTTTTGGAGAAAAATGTGTTCATTTCATGTATGCGCGAAATGCCTTAAAAATGGCTTTAAAATGGATTTGGAGCATGGAGACGATTATCTCGGGATTGCAAGATAACCAAACAAAACTTTTAGTGGATTTCTACTTATTTTATTAAATATCATCTCCACCAAACAGGACAAGCTTGCATCTGTTATAGTTTTGGAGAAAAATGTGTTCATTTCATGTATGCGCGAAATGCCTTAAAAATGGCTTTAAATGGATTTGGAGCATGGAGACGATTATCTCGGGATTGCAAGATAACCAAACAAAACTTTTAGTGGATTTCTACTTATTTTATTAAATATCATCTCCACCAAACAGGACAAGCTTGCATCTGTTATAGTTTTGGAGAAAAATGTGTTCATTTCATGTATGCGCGAAATGCCTTAAAAATGGCTTTAAAATGGATTTGGAGCATGGAGACGATTATCTCGGGATTGCAAGATAACCAAACAAAACTTTTAGTGGATTTCTACTTATTTTATTAAATATCATCTCCACCAAACAGGACAAGCTTGCATCTGTTATAGTTTTGGAGAAAAATGTGTTCATTTCATGTATGCGCGAAATGCCTTAAAAATGGCTTTAAAATGGATTTGGAGCATGGAGACGATTATCTCGGGATTGCAAGATAACCAAACAAAACTTTTAGTGGATTTCTACTTATTTTATTAAATATCATCTCCACCAAACAGGACAAGCTTGCATCTGTTATAGTTTTGGAGAAAAATGTGTTCATTTCATGTATGCGCGAAATGCCTTAAAAATGGCTTTAAAATGGATTTGGAGCATGGAGACGATTATCTCGGGATTGCAAGATAACCAAACAAAACTTTTAGTGGATTTCTACTTATTTTATTAAATATCATCTCCACCAAACAGGACAAGCTTGCATCTGTTATAGTTTTGGAGAAAAATGTGTTCATTTCATGTATGCGCGAAATGCCTTAAAAATGGCTTTAAAATGGATTTGGAGCATGGAGACGATTATCTCGGGATTGCAAGATAACCAAACAAAACTTTTAGTGGATTTCTACTTATTTTATTAAATATCATCTCCACCAAACAGGACAAGCTTGCATCTGTTATAGTTTTGGAGAAAAATGTGTTCATTTCATGTATGCGCGAAATGCCTTAAAAATGGCTTTAAAATGGATTTGGAGCATGGAGACGATTATCTCGGGATTGCAAGATAACCAAACAAAACTTTTAGTGGATTTCTACTTATTTTATTAAATATCATCTCCACCAAACAGGACAAGCTTGCATCTGTTATAGTTTTGGAGAAAAATGTGTTCATTTCATGTATGCGCGAAATGCCTTAAAAATGGCTTTAAAATGGATTTGGAGCATGGAGACGATTATCTCGGGATTGCAAGATAACCAAACAAAACTTTTAGTGGATTTCTACTTATTTTATTAAATATCATCTCCACCAAACAGGACAAGCTTGCATCTGTTATAGTTTTGGAGAAAAATGTGTTCATTTCATGTATGCGCGAAATGCCTTAAAAATGGCTTTAAAATGGATTTGGAGCATGGAGACGATTATCTCGGATTGCAATATAACCAAACAAAACTTTTAGTGGATTTCTACTTATTTTATTAAATATCATCTCCACCAAACAGGACAAGCTTGCATCTGTTATAGTTTTGGAGAAAAATGTGTTCATTTCATGTATGCGCGAAATGCCTTAAAAATGGCTTTAAAATGGATTTGGAGCATGGAGACGATTATCTCGGGATTGCAAGATAACCAAACAAAACTTTTAGTGGATTTCTACTTATTTTATTAAATATCATCTCCACCAAACAGGACAAGCTTGCATCTGTTATAGTTTTGGAGAAAAATGTGTTCATTTCATGTATGCGCGAAATGCCTTAAAAATGGCTTTAAAATGGATTTGGAGCATGGAGACGATTATCTCGGGATTGCAAGATAACCAAACAAAACTTTTAGTGGATTTCTACTTATTTTATTAAATATCATCTCCACCAAACAGGACAAGCTTGCATCTGTTATAGTTTTGGAGAAAAATGTGTTCATTTCATGTATGCGCGAAATGCCTTAAAAATGGCTTTAAAATGGATTTGGAGCATGGAGACGATTATCTCGGGATTGCAAGATAACCAAACAAAACTTTTAGTGGATTTCTACTTATTTTATTAAATATCATCTCCACCAAACAGGACAAGCTTGCATCTGTTATAGTTTTGGAGAAAAATGTGTTCATTTCATGTATGCGCGAAATGCCTTAAAAATGGCTTTAAAATGGATTTGGAGCATGGAGACGATTATCTCGGGATTGCAAGATAACCAAACAAAACTTTTAGTGGATTTCTACTTATTTATTAAATATCATCTCCACCAAACAGGACAAGCTTGCATCTGTTATAGTTTTGGAGAAAAATGTGTTCATTTCATGTATGCGCGAAATGCCTTAAAAATGGCTTTAAAATGGATTTGGAGCATGGAGACGATTATCTCGGGATTGCAAGATAACCAAACAAAACTTTTAGTGGATTTCTACTTATTTTATTAAATATCATCTCCACCAAACAGGACAAGCTTGCATCTGTTATAGTTTTGGAGAAAAATGTGTTCATTTCATGTATGCGCGAAATGCCTTAAAAATGGCTTTAAAATGGATTTGGAGCATGGAGACGATTATCTCGGGATTGCAATATAACCAAACAAAACTTTTAGTGGATTTCTACTTATTTTATTAAATATCATCTCCACCAAACAGGACAAGCTTGCATCTGTTATAGTTTTGGAGAAAAATGTGTTCATTTCATGTATGCGCGAAATGCCTTAAAAATGGCTTTAAAATGGATTTGGAGCATGGAGACGATTATCTCGGGATTGCAAGATAACCAAACAAAACTTTTAGTGGATTTCTACTTATTTTATTAAATATCATCTCCACCAAACAGGACAAGCTTGCATCTGTTATAGTTTTGGAGAAAAATGTGTTCATTTCATGTATGCGCGAAATGCCTTAAAAATGCTTTAAAATGGATTTGGAGCATGGAGACGATTATCTCGGGATTGCAAGATAACCAAACAAAACTTTTAGTGGATTTCTACTTATTTTATTAAATATCATCTCCACCAAACAGGACAAGCTTGCATCTGTTATAGTTTTGGAGAAAAATGTGTTCATTTCATGTATGCGCGAAATGCCTTAAAAATGGCTTTAAAATGGATTTGGAGCATGGAGACGATTATCTCGGGATTGCAAGATAACCAAACAAAACTTTTAGTGGATTTCTACTTATTTTATTAAATATCATCTCCACCAAACAGGACAAGCTTGCATCTGTTATAGTTTTGGAGAAAAATGTGTTCATTTCATGTATGCGCGAAATGCCTTAAAAATGGCTTTAAAATGGATTTGGAGCATGGAGACGATTATCTCGGGATTGCAAGATAACCAAACAAAACTTTTAGTGGATTTCTACTTATTTTATTAAATATCATCTCCACCAAACAGGACAAGCTTGCATCTGTTATAGTTTTGGAGAAAAATGTGTTCATTTCATGTATGCGCGAAATGCCTTAAAAATGGCTTTAAAATGGATTTGGAGCATGGAGACGATTATCTCGGGATTGCAAGATAACCAAACAAAACTTTTAGTGGATTTCTACTTATTTTATTAAATATCATCTCCACCAAACAGGACAAGCTTGCATCTGTTATAGTTTTGGAGAAAAATGTGTTCATTTCATGTATGCGCGAAATGCCTTAAAAATGGCTTTAAAATGGATTTGGAGCATGGAGACGATTATCTCGGGATTGCAAGATAACCAAACAAAACTTTTAGTGGATTTCTACTTATTTTATTAAATATCATCTCCACCAAACAGGACAAGCTTGCATCTGTTATAGTTTTGGAGAAAAATGTGTTCATTTCATGTATGCGCGAAATGCCTTAAAAATGGCTTTAAAATGGATTTGGAGCATGGAGACGATTATCTCGGGATTGCAAGATAACCAAACAAAACTTTTAGTGGATTTCTACTTATTTTATTAAATATCATCTCCACCAAACAGGACAAGCTTGCATCTGTTATAGTTTTGGAGAAAAATGTGTTCATTTCATGTATGCGCGAAATGCCTTAAAAATGGCTTTAAAATGGATTTGGAGCATGGAGACGATTATCTCGGGATTGCAAGATAACCAAACAAAACTTTTAGTGGATTTCTACTTATTTTATTAAATATCATCTCCACCAACAGGACAAGCTTGCATCTGTTATAGTTTTGGAGAAAAATGTGTTCATTTCATGTATGCGCGAAATGCCTTAAAAATGGCTTTAAAATGGATTTGGAGCATGGAGACGATTATCTCGGGATTGCAAGATAACCAAACAAAACTTTTAGTGGATTTCTACTTATTTTATTAAATATCATCTCCACCAAACAGGACAAGCTTGCATCTGTTATAGTTTTGGAGAAAAATGTGTTCATTTCATGTATGCGCGAAATGCCTTAAAAATGGCTTTAAAATGGATTTGGAGCATGGAGACGATTATCTCGGGATTGCAAGATAACCAAACAAAACTTTTAGTGGATTTCTACTTATTTTATTAAATATCATCTCCACCAAACAGGACAAGCTTGCATCTGTTATAGTTTTGGAGAAAAATGTGTTCATTTCATGTATGCGCGAAATGCCTTAAAAATGGCTTTAAATGGATTTGGAGCATGGAGACGATTATCTCGGGATTGCAAGATAACCAAACAAAACTTTTAGTGGATTTCTACTTATTTTATTAAATATCATCTCCACCAAACAGGACAAGCTTGCATCTGTTATAGTTTTGGAGAAAAATGTGTTCATTTCATGTATGCGCGAAATGCCTTAAAAATGGCTTTAAAATGGATTTGGAGCATGGAGACGATTATCTCGGGATTGCAAGATAACCAAACAAAACTTTTAGTGGATTTCTACTTATTTTATTAAATATCATCTCCACCAAACAGGACAAGCTTGCATCTGTTATAGTTTTGGAGAAAAATGTGTTCATTTCATGTATGCGCGAAATGCCTTAAAAATGGCTTTAAAATGGATTTGGAGCATGGAGACGATTATCTCGGGATTGCAAGATAACCAAACAAAACTTTTAGTGGATTTCTACTTATTTTATTAAATATCATCTCCACCAAACAGGACAAGCTTGCATCTGTTATAGTTTTGGAGAAAAATGTGTTCATTTCATGTATGCGCGAAATGCCTTAAAAATGGCTTTAAAATGGATTTGGAGCATGGAGACGATTATCTCGGGATTGCAAGATAACCAAACAAAACTTTTAGTGGATTTCTACTTATTTTATTAAATATCATCTCCACCAAACAGGACAAGCTTGCATCTGTTATAGTTTTGGAGAAAAATGTGTTCATTTCATGTATGCGCGAAATGCCTTAAAAATGGCTTTAAAATGGATTTGGAGCATGGAGACGATTATCTCGGGATTGCAAGATAACCAAACAAAACTTTTAGTGGATTTCTACTTATTTTATTAAATATCATCTCCACCAAACAGGACAAGCTTGCATCTGTTATAGTTTTGGAGAAAAATGTGTTCATTTCATGTATGCGCGAAATGCCTTAAAAATGGCTTTAAAATGGATTTGGAGCATGGAGACGATTATCTCGGGATTGCAAGATAACCAAACAAAACTTTTAGTGGATTTCTACTTATTTTATTAAATATCATCTCCACCAAACAGGACAAGCTTGCATCTGTTATAGTTTTGGAGAAAAATGTGTTCATTTCATGTATGCGCGAAATGCCTTAAAAATGGCTTTAAAATGGATTTGGAGCATGGAGACGATTATCTCGGGATTGCAAGATAACCAAACAAAACTTTTAGTGGATTTCTACTTATTTTATTAAAATATCATCTCCACCAAACAGGACAAGCTTGCATCTGTTATAGTTTTGGAGAAAAATGTGTTCATTTCATGTATGCGCGAAATGCCTTAAAAATGGCTTTAAAATGGATTTGGAGCATGGAGACGATTATCTCGGGATTGCAAGATAACCAAACAAAACTTTTAGTGGATTTCTACTTATTTTATTAAATATCATCTCCACCAAACAGGACAAGCTTGCATCTGTTATAGTTTTGGAGAAAAATGTGTTCATTTCATGTATGCGCGAAATGCCTTAAAAATGGCTTTAAAATGGATTTGGAGCATGGAGACGATTATCTCGGGATTGCAAGATAACCAAACAAAACTTTTAGTGGATTTCTACTTATTTTATTAAATATCATCTCCACCAAACAGGACAAGCTTGCATCTGTTATAGTTTTGGAGAAAAATGTGTTCATTTCATGTATGCGCGAAATGCCTTAAAAATGGCTTTAAAATGGATTTGGAGCATGGAGACGATTATCTCGGGATTGCAAGATAACCAAACAAAACTTTTAGTGGATTTCTACTTATTTTATTAAATATCATCTCCACCAAACAGGACAAGCTTGCATCTGTTATAGTTTTGGAGAAAAATGTGTTCATTTCATGTATGCGCGAAATGCCTTAAAAATGGCTTTAAAATGGATTTGGAGCATGGAGACGATTATCTCGGGATTGCAAGATAACCAAACAAAACTTTTAGTGGATTTCTACTTATTTTATTAAATATCATCTCCACCAAACAGGACAAGCTTGCATCTGTTATAGTTTTGGAGAAAAATGTGTTCATTTCATGTATGCGCGAAATGCCTTAAAAATGGCTTTAAAATGGATTTGGAGCATGGAGACGATTATCTCGGGATTGCAAGATAACCAAACAAAACTTTTAGTGGATTTCTACTTATTTTATTAAATATCATCTCCACCAAACAGGACAAGCTTGCATCTGTTATAGTTTTGGAGAAAAATGTGTTCATTTCATGTATGCGCGAAATGCCTTAAAAATGGCTTTAAAATGGATTTGGAGCATGGAGACGATTATCTCGGGATTGCAAGATAACCAAACAAAACTTTTAGTGGATTTCTACTTATTTTATTAAATATCATCTCCACCAAACAGGACAAGCTTGCATCTGTTATAGTTTTGGAGAAAAATGTGTTCATTTCATGTATGCGCGAAATGCCTTAAAAATGGCTTTAAAATGGATTTGGAGCATGGAGACGATTATCTCGGGATTGCAAGATAACCAAACAAAACTTTTAGTGGATTTCTACTTATTTTATTAAATATCATCTCCACCAAACAGGACAAGCTTGCATCTGTTATAGTTTTGGAGAAAAATGTGTTCATTTCATGTATGCGCGAAATGCCTTAAAAATGGCTTTAAAATGGATTTGGAGCATGGAGACGATTATCTCGGGATTGCAAGATAACCAAACAAAACTTTTAGTGGATTTCTACTTATTTTATTAAATATCATCTCCACCAAACAGGACAAGCTTGCATCTGTTATAGTTTTGGAGAAAAATGTGTTCATTTCATGTATGCGCGAAATGCCTTA